>NW_024573354.1:2500-10416 GCF_018153835.1 Drosophila eugracilis | reverse complement strand
AAATATAAAAAAATATAAAATATAAAATATAAAATATAAAATATAAAATATAAAATATAAAATATAAAATATAAAATATAAAATATAAAAATATAAAATATAAAATATAAAATATAAAATATAAAATATAAAATATAAAATATAAAATATAAAATATAAAAATATAAAATATAAAATATAAAATATAAAAAATAAAAAATATAAAATATAAAATATAAAATATAAAAATATAAAATATAAAATATAAAATATAAAATATAAAATATAAAATATAAAATATAAAATATAAAATATAAAATATAAATATAAAATATAAAATATAAAATATAAAATATAAAATATAAAATATAAAATATAAAAATATAAAATATAAAATATAAAATATAAAATATAAAATATAAAATATAAAATAAATATAAAAATATAAAATATAAAATATAAAATATAAAATATAAAAATATAAAATATAAAATATAAAATATAAAAATATAAAATATAAAATATAAAATATAAAATATAAAATAAAATATAAAATATAAAATATAAAATATATAAAAATATAAAAATATATAAAATAAAATAAAAATATAAAATATAAAATATAAAATATAAAAATATAAAAATATAAAATATAAAAATATAAAATATAAAATATAAAATATAAAAAATATAAAATATAAAAATATAAAATATAAAATATAAAATATAAAATATAAAATATAAAATATATAAAATATAAAATATAAAATATAAAATATAAAATATAAAATATAAAAATATAAAATATAAAATATAAAATATAAAATATAAAATATAAAAATATAAAAATATAAAATATAAAATATAAAATATAAAATATAAAATATAAAATATAAAATATAAAATATAAAATATAAAATATAAAATATAAAAAAATATAAAAAATATAAAATATAAAATATAAAATAAATAAAATATAAAATAAAATAAAAATATAAAATATAAAATATAAAATATAAAAATATAAAATATAAAATATAAAATATAAAATATAAAATATAAAATATAAAATATAAAATATAAAATATAAAATATAAAATATAAAATATAAAATATAAAAATATAAAATATAAAATATAAAATATAAAATATAAAATATAAAATATAAAAATATAAAATATAAAATATAAAATATAAAATATAAAATATAAAATATAAAATATAAAATATAAAATATAAAATATAAAATATAAAATATAAAAAAATATAAAATATAAAATATAAAATATAAAATATAAAATATAAAATATATAAAAATATAAAATATAAAATATAAAATATAAAATATAAAATAAATAAAAATATAAAATATAAAATATAAAATATAAAAATATATAAATATAAAATATAAAATATAAAATATAAAATATAAAATATAAAATATAAAATATAAAATATAAAAATAAAATATAAAATATAAAATATAAAATATAAAATATAAAATAAAATAAAAATATAAAATATAAAATATAAAAATAAAATATAAAATATAAAATATAAAATATAAAATATAAAAATATAAAATATAAAATATAAAATATAAAATAAAAATAAAATATAAAATATAAAATATAAAATATAAAATATAAAATATAAAATATAAAATATAAAATATAAAATATAAAATATAAAATAAAATATAAAATATAAAATATAAAATATAAAATATAAAATATAAAATATAAAATAAAATAAAATATAAAATATAAAATATAAAAATATAAAATATAAAATATAAAATATAAAATATAAAATATAAAAGACCAATTATGATGGTACAAAATTAGACAATTCCTTAAGGTTTTAAATGCATGGCCCATACACAACGCTTTTATGAGAATCGAGGAGGAGAGCACCTGTACCATCAAAAAAGTTCATGGTCACAAATTATGAGAATCGAGGAGGACAGCGCTGCACTATCAAAAAATAAGATTTCAAGCGCTGGATGAACTTTAGCGTGGTAAGCGACTATGGGCGTTGAGTGGGAGTGGCAAAGCTTTTACACTGTGCGAAATATCTTGAATTTTGCAAGTTAAATCCGATTGTTCCTATGAGAGCTATAGGATATAAACGTCCGATAAGGTCGATTTTCAAACTTTATCTGCGTACACATGTTGTAGGATGACTGTGAAAGTTTTAAGTCGCTAGCTTTTAAACTGAGCTCGAAAACGGTATTGAAACAGACGGACAAGCGGACAAACAAACTTCTAACCAAAATTATAATAGCCTCTGCAAGGGTATATATAAATGCATGGCCAATACACAACGCTTTTATGAGAATCGAGGAGGAGAGCACCTGTACCATCAAAAAAGTTCATGGTCACAAATTATGAGAATCGAGGAGGACAGCGCTGCACTATCAAAAAATAAGATTTCAAGCGCTGGATGAACTTTAGCGTGGTAAGCGACTATGGGCGTTGAGTGGGAGTGGCAAAGCTTTTACACTGTGCGAAATAAAATATAAAATATAAAATATAAAATATAAAATATAAAATATAAAATATAAAATATAAAATATAAAATATAAAATATAAAATATAAAATATAAAATATAAAATATAAAATATAAAATATAAAAATATAAAATATAAAATATAAAATATAAAAAATATAAAATATAAAATATAAAATATAAAATAAAAATATAAAAAAATATAAAATATAAAATATAAAATATAAAATATAAAATATAAAATATATAAAATATAAAATATAAAATATAAAATATAAAATATAAAAATAAAAATATAAAATATAAAATATAAAATATAAAAATATAAAATATAAAATATAAAATATAAAATATAAAATATAAAAAAATATAAAATATAAAATATAAAATATAAAATATAAAAAATATAAAATATAAAATATAAAATATAAAATATAAAATATAAAAATATAAAATATAAAATATAAAATATAAAATATAAAATAAAAAATAAAAAATAAAATAAAAAAAATATAAAATATAAAATATAAAATATAAAATATAAAATATAAAATATAAAATATAAAATATAAAATAAAAAAATATAAAATATAAAATATAAAATATAAAATAAAATATAAAATATAAAATATAAAATATAAAATATAAAATATAAAATATAAAATAAAAATATAAAATATAAAATATAAAATATAAAATATAAAATATAAAATAAAATATAAAATATAAAATATAAAATATAAAAATATAAAATAAAAATAAAAATATATAAAATATAAAATATAAAATATAAAATAAAAATATAAAAATATAAAATATAAAATATAAAATATATAAAATATAAAATATAAAATATAAAATATAAAATATAAAATATAAAATATAAAATATAAAATATAAAATATAAAATATAAAATATAAAATATAAAAAATATAAAATATAAACATAAAATAATAAAATATAAAATATAAAATATAAAATATAAAATATAAAATATAAAATATAAAATATAAAATATAAAATATAAAATATAAAATATAAAAATATAAAATATAAAATATAAAATATAAAATATAAAAAATAAAAAATATAAAATATAAAATATAAAATATAAAATATAAAAATAAAATAAAATAAAATATAAAATATAAAATATAAAATATAAAATATAAAATATAAAATATAAAATATAAAATATAAAATATAAAATATAAAATATAAAATATAAAATATAAAATATAAAATATAAAATATAAAATATAAAATATAAAATATAAAAAAAATATAAAATATAAAAATATAAAATATAAAATATAAAATATAAAATATAAAATATAAAATATAAAATATAAAATATAAAATATAAAATATAAAATATAAAATATAAAATATAAAATATAAAATATAAAATATAAAATATAAAATAAAAAATAAAATATAAAATATAAAATATAAAATATAAAATATAAAATATAAAATATAAAATATAAAATATAAAATATAAAATATAAAAAAATATAAAATAAAATATAAAATATAAAATATAAAAAATATAAAATATAAAATATAAAAATATAAAATATAAAATATAAAAAAATATAAAATAAAATAAAAAATATAAAATATAAAATATAAAATATAAAATATAAAATATAAAATATAAAATATAAAAATATAAAATATAAAATATAAAATATAAAATATAAAAATATAAAATATAAAATATAAAATATAAAATATAAAATAAAAATATAAAATATAAAATATAAAATATAAAATATAAAATATAAAAATATAAAATATAAAATATAAAATATAAAATATAAAATATAAAATATAAAATATAAAATATAAAATATAAAATATAAAATATAAAATATAAAATATAAAATATAAAATATAAAAGACCAATTATGATGGTACAAAATTAGACAATTCCTTAAGGTTTTAAATGCATGGCCCATACACAACGCTTTTATGAGAATCGAGGAGGAGAGCACCTGTACCATCAAAAAAGTTCATGGTCACAAATTATGAGAATCGAGGAGGACAGCGCTGTACTATCAAAAAATAAGATTGCAAGCGCTGGATGAACTTTAGCGTGGTAAGCGACTATGGGCGTTGAGTGGGAGTGGCATAGCTTTTACACTGTGCGAAATATCTTGAATTTTGCAAGTTAAATCCGATTGTTCCTATGAGAGCTATAGGATATAAACGTCCGATAAGGTCGATTTTCAAACTTTATCTGCGTACACATGTTGTAGGATGACTGTGAAAGTTTTAAGTCGCTAGCTTTTAAACTGAGCTCGAAAACGGTATTGAAACAGACGGACAAGCGGACAAACAAACTTCTAACCAAAATTATAATAGCCTCTGCAAGGGTATATATAAATGCATGGCCAATACACAACGCTTTTATGAGAATCGAGGAGGAGAGCACCTGTACCATCAAAAAAAGTTCATGGTCACAAATTATGAGAATCGAGGAGGACAGCGCTGCACTATCAAAAAATAAGATTTCAAGCGCTGGATGAACTTTAGCGTGGTAAGCGACTATGGGCGTTGAGTGGGAGTGGCAAAGCTTTTACACTGTGCGAAATATCTTGAATTTTGCAAATTATATCCGATTGTTCCTATGAGAGCTATAGGATATAGACGTCCGATCAGGTCGATTTTCAAACTTGATCTGCGTACACATGTTTTAGGATGACTGTGAAAGTTTTAAGTCGCTAGCTTTTAAACTAAGCTCGCAAACGGTATTGAAATGGGCGGACAAGCGGACAAACAAACTTCTGACCAAAATTATAATACCCTCTGCATGGGTATATAAAATATAAAATATAAAATATAAAATATATAAAAATAAAAAATAAAATATAAAATATAAAATATAAAATATAAAATATAAAATATAAAATATAAAATATAAAATAAAAATATAAAATATAAAATATAAAATATAAAATATAAAATATAAAATATAAAAATATAAAATATAAAATAAAAATAAAATATAAAATATAAAATATAAAATATAAAATATAAAATATAAAATAAAAATATAAAATATAAAATATAAAAATATAAAATATAAAAAAATAAAAATATAAAATATAAAATATAAAATATAAAATATAAAATATAAAATATAAAATATAAAATATAAAATATAAAAAATAAAAAATATAAAATATAAAATATAAAAATATAAAATATAAAATATAAAATATAAAATATAAAATATAAAATATAAAATATAAAATATAAAATAAAAAAATATAAAATATAAAATATAAAATATAAAATATAAAATATAAAATATAAAATATAAAATATAAAATATAAAATATAAAATATAAAATATAAAATATAAAATATAAAATATAAAATATAAAATATAAAATATAAAATATAAAAATATAAAATATAAAATATAAAATATAAAATATAAAAATATAAAAATATAAAAAAATATAAAATATAAAATATAAAATATAAAATATAAAATATAAAATATAAAATATAAAATATATAAAATATAAAATATAAAATATAAAATATAAAATATAAAATATAAAATATAAAATATAAAATATAAAATATTAAAATATAAAATATAAAATATAAAATATAAAATATAAAATATAAAATATAAAATATAAAATATAAAATATAAAATATAAAAATAAAAAATAAAATATAAAATATAAAATATAAAATATAAAATATAAAATATAAAATATAAAATATAAAATATAAAATATAAAATATAAAATATAAAATATAAAATATAAAATATAAAATATAAAATATAAAATATAAAATATAAAATATAAAATATAAAAAATATAAAAAAATATAAAATATAAAATATAAAATATAAAATATAAAATATAAAATATAAAATATAAAATATAAAATATAAAAATATAATATAAAATATAAAATATAAAAATATAAAATATAAAAATATAAAATATAAAATAAAAATATAAAATATAAAATATAAAATATAAAATATAAAATATAAAATATAAAATATAAAATATAAAATATAAAATATAAAATATAAAATATAAAATAAAAAATATAAAATATAAAATATAAAATATAAAAAAATATAAAATATAAAATATAAAATATAAAATATAAAATATAAAAATAAAAATAAAATATAAAATATAAAATATAAAATATAAAATATAAAATATAAAATATAAAAATATAAAATATAAAAATATAAAATATAAAATATAAAAAATAAAATATAAAATATAAAATATAAAATATAAAATATAAAAATAAAATATAAAATATAAAATATAAAATATAAAATATAAAATATAAAATATAAAATATAAAATATAAAATATAAAATATAAAATATAAAATATAAAAATATAAAATATAAAATATAAAAATATAAAATATAAAATATAAAATATAAAAATATAAAATATAAAATATAAAATATAAAATATAAAATATAAAATATAAAATATAAAATATAAAATATAAAATATAAAATATAAAATATAAAATATAAAATATAAAATATAAAATATAAAATATAAAATATAAAATATAAAATATAAAAAATATAAAAATATAAAATATAAAATATAAAAAAAATATAAAATATAAAATATAAAATATAAAATATAAAATATAAAATATAAAATATAAAAATATAAAATATAAAATATAAAAAATATAAAATATAAAATATAAAATATAAAATATAAAATATAAAATATAAAATATAAAATATAAAATATAAAATATAAAATATAAAATAAAAATATAAAATATAAAAGATAAAACCAATTATGATGGTACAAAATTAGACAATTCCTTAAGGTTTTAAATGCATGGCCCATACACAACGCTTTTATGAGAATCGAGGAGGAGAGCACCTGTACCATCAAAAAAGTTCATGGTCACAAATTATGAGAATCGAGGAGGACAGCGCTGTACTATCAAAAAATAAGATTGCAAGCGCTGGATGAACTTTAGCGTGGTAAGCGACTATGGGCGTTGAGTGGGAGTGGCATAGCTTTTACACTGTGCGAAATATCTTGAATTTTGCAAGTTAAATCCGATTGTTCCTATGAGAGCTATAGGATATAAACGTCCGATAAGGTCGATTTTCAAACTTTATCTGCGTACACATGTTGTAGGATGACTGTGAAAGTTTTAAGTCGCTAGCTTTTAAACTGAGCTCGAAAACGGTATTGAAACAGACGGACAAGCGGACAAACAAACTTCTAACCAAAATTATAATAGCCTCTGCAAGGGTATATATAAATGCATGGCCAATACACAACGCTTTTATGAGAATCGAGGAGGAGAGCACCTGTACCATCAAAAAAATTCATGGCACAAATTATGAGAATCGAGGAGGACAGCGCTGCACTATCAAAA
>NW_024573353.1:0-12034 GCF_018153835.1 Drosophila eugracilis | reverse complement strand
CTGCCGCCTGCCGCCTGCCGCCTGCCGCCTGCCGCCTCGCTTCGCCTGCCGCCTGCCGCCTGCCGTCCTGCCGGCCTGCTGCCTGTTGCCGCTGCCTGTTGCGTGCCGCTTGCCGTTGCCTGTTGCCTGTTGCCTGTTGCCTGTTGCCTGTTGCCTGCTGCTCGTCAGCCTGCCGGCCGCCTCCGTCAGCCGCGTCCGCCCGTCAGCCTGCCGCCTGCCGCCCGTCGCCCGTCGCCTGTAGCAATCTGCCGCCTGTCGCCCGCCGCCTAAGTCGCCTGTCGCCTGGCGCAAGGCCGTCAGCCTCCGCCGCCTGTCGCCTGCCGCCCGTCAGCCTGCCGCCTGCCGCCTGCCGCCCTCAGCCTGTTGCCTGCCGCCTCCGCCTGCCGCCTGCTGCCTGTCAGCCCGCCGCCCGGCCGCCCGCCGCCCGGCCGCCTGCCGCCCGGCCTGCCGCCTGCCGCCCGCCGCCCGCCGCCCGCTGCCTGCTTGCCCACGGCTGTCAGCCTGCCGCCTGCCGCCTGCCGGCCTGCCGTCTGGCCGCCCGCCGCCCGTCAGCCTGGCGCCTGCGCCTGCCGCCTGCCGCCTCCGCTTGGGGCCTGGCCGCCTGACCGCTCCGCCAGCCGTGGCTGCCTGCCGCCTGCCGCCTGGCGCCGGGTTGCCTGCCGCCTGCCGCCTGTCGCCCGCCGCCCGCTGCCTGCCGCCTGTCGCCTGCCGCCTGCCGCTGCCGCCTGTCGCCTGCCGCCTGCCGCCTGCTGCCTGCTGCCTGCTGCCTGCGGGCCGCCCGCTGCCTGTCGCCTGGGCCGCCTGCCGCCTGTCGCCTGCCAGCCTCGCCGCCTGTTGCCTGACGCCTGCCGCCCGTTGCCTTTCCGCGCTGCCGCCTAAGCCGTTTGCCGCCTGTTGCGCGCCGCCAGTTTCTGTTGCCTGTTGCCTGTTGCCTTTGCCTGTTGCCTGCCGCTCGGGTGCCGCCTGCCGCCTGGCGCCTCCGCCTGCCGGCTAGCCCGGGCTGCCGCCTGCCGCCCGCCGCCCGCCGCCTGCCGGCCTGCCGCCACCTGCCGCCTGCTGCCTGTCGCCTGTCGCCCGCCGTCATTCCGCGTCTGCCGCCTGCCGGCCTGCTGCTAGCTGCCTGTTGCCTGTTGCCTGCCGCCTAGCCGTCTGCCGCGCCTGCCGCCTGCCGCCCGCCGCCTGCGCCTGCCGCCTAGCCGGTGCTCGGCCCGTTGCCTGGTGCCTGTCGCCTCCGGTGCCGCCTGTTGCCTGTTGCCTGCTGCCTGTCAGCCTGCCGCTGCGCCTGCTGCCTGCCGCCTTCAGCTCCGTCAGAGTGCCGCCTCGCCGCCCAGTTGCCTGCCGCCTGCGCCGCCTGCCAGCCTCAGCCCGCCTGCCGCGCCGCCAAGCCGCCTGCCGCCCGCTGGCCTGCCGCCCGCCGCCTGCCGCCTGCCGCCCGCCGCCAGCCGCCTGTCAGCAGCCGCCTGCCGCCTCGGCCTGCGAGTCTGCCAAGGCTCGTCGCCTTGCCGCCCGCCGCCTGCTTGGCCCGCCGCCTAGCCGCCCGCCGCCCGCCGCCTGCCGCCCGCCGCCCGGGCCGCCCGCCGCCTCCGCCGCCTGCCGTCAGTGCCTGCCGCCCGCCGCCTGCCGCCGGCCGCCTCCGGTTCTGCCTGCCGCCTCCGCCAGCCGCCTGCCGCCCGCTGCATGCCGCCTGCCGCCTGTCGGCCCGCCGCCCGCTGCCCAGCCGTCGCCGCCTGCCGCCTGCCGCCTGTGGGGGTGTGCTGGCGCCTGTCAGCCTGCCGCCTGCTGCCGCCGCCGGCGCCCGGCGCCGGGCCGCCTGCCGCCCGTCAGCCCGCCGCCTGCCGCCTGCCGGGCCTGTTACCTGTCAGCCTGTCGCCTGCTGCCCGCCGCGTGCCGCCTGCCGGCTGCCGCTGCGGCGTGGTGCCTGGCGCCTGCCGCCTGGGCCGCCTGCCGCCTGGGCCCCTGCTGCCCGCCGGCTGCGCCTGCCGCCTGGCTGCCTGCTGCCCGGGTCAGCCCGTGGTCTGCCGGCTCCGCCTGCCGCCTGCGCTGCCGCCTGGGCTGGCTGCCAGGCCGCCTGCCGCCGGCCGCCTGCCAGCCTGCCGGTCCGTGCCGCAAGGGGCTTGCCGCATGCCGCTGCCGGCCTGCGCGCCTGTCGCCTGCCAGTGCCTGCCAGGTTGCCGCCTGTCGCCTGCCGTCTGCCGCCTGCCGCCTGCCGCCTGCCTGCCTGCCGCTCCGCCGCCCGCCGCCAGCCGCCTGCCGCCTGTCGCCTGCCGCCTGTTCCCCTGCCGCCCGCCCATAGCCGCCTGCCGCCTGCCGCCTGCCGCCTGCCGCCTGCCGCCTGCCGCCCGGCCGCCTGCCGCCCGCCGCCTGCCGCCTGCCTGCCGCCTGCCGCCTGCCGCCTGCCGCCTGCCGCCTGCCGCTGCTGCCGCCTGGTTGCCTGCCGCCTGCCGCCTGCCGCCTGCCGCCTGCCGCTGCCAGCCTGCCGCTGCCGCCTGCCGCCTGCCGCCCGCCGCCTGCCGCCTGCCGCCTGCCGCCTGCCGCCTGCCGCCTGTCGCCTGCTGCCCTGTCGCCTGCCGCCTGTTGCCTTGCCGCCTGCCGCCTGTCGCCTGCCGCCTGCCGCCTGGGCCGCCGCCCGTCACGCCCTTGCCGCCTGCCGCCCCGCCGCCTGCCGCCTGCCGCCTGCCGCCGCTGCCGCCTCCGCCTGCCGCCCTGTTGCCGCCCGCCGCCTGCCGCCTGCCGCCTGCCGCCTGCCGCCTGCCGCCTGTTGCCTGCCCGCCGCCTGCCGCCTGCCGCCTGTCGCCTGCGGCCTGCCGCCTGCCGCCTGCCGCCTGCCGCCTGCCGCCTGCCGCCTGTCGCCTGCCGCCTGTTGCCCGCCGCCTGCCGCCTGCCGCCTGCCGCCTGCCTGCCGCCTTGCCTGCCGCCTGCCGCCTGTTGCCTGTTGCCGCCTGTTGCCTGCCGCCTGGGGCGCCGCCTGCCGCCTGCCGCCTGCCGCCTGCCGCCTGCCGCCTGCCGCCTGCCGCCTGCCTGCCGCCTGCCGCCTGCCGCCTGCCGCCTGCCGCTGCCGCCTGCCGCCTGTCAGCCTGCCGCCTGCCGCCTGTCGCCTGCCGCCTGCTGCCTGTCGCCTGTCGCCTGTCGCCTGCCGCGCCTGCCGCCGCCTGCCGCCTGGCCGTCAGCCTGCCGCCTGCCGCCTGCTGCCCGCCGCCTGCCGCCTGCCGCCTGCCGCCTGCCGCCTGCCGCCCGCCAGCCTGCCGCCTGCCGCCTGCCGCCTGCCGCCTGCCGCCGCCTGCCGCCCGCCGCCTGCCGCCTGCCGCCTGTCGCCTGCCGCCCGCCGCCTCCGCCGCCGCCTGCCGCCTGCCGCCTGCCGCCTGCCGCCTGCCGCCTGCCAGCCTGCCGCCTGTCGCCTGCCGCCTGCCGCCTGCCGCCCGCCGCCTGCGCCTGCCGCCTGGCCGCCTGCCGCCTGCCGCCTGCCGCCTGCCGCCTGCCGCCCGCCTCCTGCCGCCTGCCGCCTGCCGCCTGCCGCCTGCCGCCTGTCGCCCGCTGCCTGCTGCCTGCCGCCTGCCGCCTGCCGCCTGTTGCCTGTCGCCTGTCGCCTGCCGCCTCCGCCCGCCTGTCAGCCCGCTGCCTGCCGCCTGCCGCCTGCCGCCCGCCGCCTCCGCCTGCCGCCTGCCGCCTGCCGCCCGCCGCCTGCCGCCTGCCGCCTGCCAGCCTGCCGCCTGCCCGCGCCCGTCGCCTGCCGCCTGCCGCCTGCCGCCCGCCGCCTGTCGCCTGCCTGTCGCCTGCCGCCTGTCGCCTGCCGCCTGCCGCCTGCCGCCCGCCGCCTGCCGCCTGTCGCCGCCGCCTGCCGCCTGCCGCCTGCCGCCTGCCGCCTGCCGCCTGCCGCCGCCTGCCGCCTGCCGCCTGTCAGCCTGCCGCCTGCCGCCTGCCGCCTGCCGCCTGCCGCCTGCCGCCTACCGCCTGCCGCCTGCCGCCCGCCGCCTGCCTGCCGCCTGCCGCCTGCCGCCTGTCGCCTGCCGCCTGCTGCCGCCTGCCGCCTGCCGCCTGTCGCCTGCCGCCTGCCGCCTGCCGCCTGCTGCCTGCCGCCTGCCGCCCGCCGCCTGCCGCCTGCCGCCTGCGCCTGCCGCCTGCCGCCTGCCGCCTGCCGCCCGCCGCCTGCCGCCTGCCGCCTGCCGCCTGTCGCCTGCCGCCTGCCGCCTGCCGCCTGTCGCCTGCCGCCCGCCGCCTGCCGCCTGCCCTGCCGCCTGCCGCCTCGCCTGCCGCCTGCCGCCTGTCGCCTGCCGCCCGCCGCCTGCCGCCCTGCCAGCCTGCCGCCTGCCGCCTGCCGCCCGCCGCCTGCCGCCTGCCGCCTGCCGCCTGCCGCCTGCCGCCTGTCAGCCCGCCGCCTGCAGCCTGCCGCCTGCCGCCTGCCGCCTGCCGCCTGCCGCCTGCCGCCCGGCCTGCCCGCCCGCCTGCCGCCTGCCGCCTGCCGCCCGCCGCCTGCCGCCTGCCGCCTGGCCGCCTGCCGCCTGCCGCCTGCCAGCCGCCTGTCAGCCTGCCGCCTGCCGCCTGCCGCCTGCCGCCTGCCGCCTGCCGCCTGTCAGCCTGCCGCCTGCCGCCTGCCGCCTGCCGCCTGCCGCCCGTCAGCCTGCCGCCCGCCGCCTGCCGCCCTGCCGCCCGCCGCCCGCCGCCTGCCGCCTGTCAGCCCGCCGCCTGCCGCCTGCCGCCTGCCGCCTGCCGCCTGCCGCCTGCCCGCCTGCCGCCCGCCGCCCGCCGCCTGCCGCCCGCCGCCTGCCGCCTGCCGCCCGCCGCCCGCCGCCTGCCGCCTGCCGCCCGCCGCCCGCCGCGCCGCCTGCCGCCTGCCGCCTGTTGCCTGCCGCCTGCCGCCTGCCGCCTGCCGCCTGCCGCCTGCTGCCTGCCGCCTGCCGCCTGCCGCCTGCCGCTGCCGCCTGTTGCCTGCGCCTGCCGCCTGCGCCTGCCTGCCGCCTGCCGCCTGCCGCCTGCCGCCTGCCGCCTGCCGCCCTGTCAGCCCGCCGCCTGCCGCCCGCCGCCGCTCCGCCTGCAGCCCGCCGCCTGCCGCCTGCCGCCCGTCGCCCGCCGCCCGTCGCCCGTCAGCCCGCCGCCCGCCGCCCGCCTGCCCGCCTGCCGCCCGCCGCCCCCGCCGCCGGCCTGCCTGCCGCCCGCCGGCCCGCCTGCCGCCCGCTGCCTGCCCGCCGCCTGCCGCCTCCGTCGCCCGCCGCCTGCCGCCCGCCGCCTGCCGCCTGTCAGCCTGCCGCCCGCCGCCTGCCGCCCGCCGCCCGCCGCCTGCCGCCTGCCGCCCGCCGCCTGCCGCCTGCCGCCTGCCTGCCGCCTGCCGCCTGCCGCCTGCCGCCCGCCGCCTGCCGCCTGCCGCCTGCCGCCTGCCGCCTGCCGCCTGCCTGCCGCCTGCGCCTGCCTGCCGCCTGTGCCGCCCGCTGCCGCCCGCCGCTGCCTGCCGCCTGCCGCCTGCCGCCTGCCGCCTGTCCGCCCGCCGCCTGCCGCCTGCCGCCGCCTGTCGCCTGCCGCCTGCCGCCTGCCGCCTGCCGCCCGCCGCCTGGCCGCCTGCCCCGTCGCCTGCCGCCCGCCGCCTGCCGCCTGCCGCCTGCCGCCTGTTCAGCCTGCCGCCCGCCGCCTTCGCGCCGCCTCCGCCTGCCGCCTGCTCGCCTGCCGCCTGTTGCCTGTCGCCCGTCAGCCTGCCGCCTGTCGCCCGCCGCCTGCCGCCTGCCGCCTGCCGCCTGCCAGCCCGCCGCCTGCCGCCTGCCGCCTGCCGCCTGCCGCCTGCCGCCCGCCGCCTGCCGCCCGCCGCCTGCCGCCTGTCGCCTGCCGCCTGCCGCCTGCCGCCTGCCGCCCGCCGCCTGTCAGCCTGCCGCCTGCCGCCTGCCGCCTGCCGCCCGCCGCCTGCCGCCTGCCGCCCGCCGCCCGCCGCCTGCCGCCCGCCGCCCGCCGCCTGCCGCCTGCCGCCTGCCGCCTGCCGCCTGCCGCCTGCCGCCTGGGCCGCCTGCCGCCTGCCGCCTGCCGCCTGCCGCCCGCCGCCTGCTGCCCGCCGCCCGCCGCCTGCCGCCCGCCGCCTGCCGCCTGTCGCCTGCCGCCTGTCGCCCGCCGCCTGCCGCCCGCCGCCTGCCGCCTGCCGCCCGCCGCCTGCCGCCCGCCGCCCGTCAGCCCGCCGCCTGCCGCCTGTCAGCCCCTGCCGCCCGCCTGCCGCCCGCCGCCCGCCGCCTGCCAGCCTGCCGCCTGCCGCCTGCCGCCCGGCCGCCCGCCGCCCGCCGCCCGCCGCCCGCCGCCTGCCGCCGCCGCCCGCCGCCTGCCGCCTGCCGCCTGCCGCCTGCCGCCCGCCGCCTGCCGCCTGCCGCCTGCCGCCTGCCGCCTGCCGCGCCTCGCCGCCTGCCGCCTGCCGCCTGCCGCCCGCCGCCTGCCGCCCGCGCCGCCGTTGCCGCCCGCCGCCCGCCGCCTGCCGCCTGCCGCCTGCCGCCTGCCGCCTGTCAGCCCGCCGCCCGCCGCCCGCCGCCCGTCAGCCTGCCGCCGCCTGTCGCCTGCCGCCTGCCGCCTGCCGCCTGCCGCTTCGCCCGCCGCCTGTGCCTGCCGCCCGCCGCCCTCCGCCTCGCCTGCCGCCTGCCGCCCGTCAGCCCGCCGCCTGCCGCCTGCCGCCTGCCGCCCGCCCGCCTGCCGCCTGCCGCCTGCCGCCGTGCCGCCTGCCGCCTGCCGCCTGCCGCCTGTCAGCCCGCCGCCTGCCGCCTGCCGCCTGCCGCCCGTCGCCTGCCGCCCGTCGCCCGCCGCCCGCCGCCCGCCGCCTGCCGCCCGTCAGCCCGCCGCCCGTCAGCCCGCCGCCTGCCGCCTGCGCCCGCCGCCCGCCGCCTGTCAGCCTGCCGCCCGCCGCCTGCCGCCCTGCCGCCTGCCGCCCGCCGCCTCGCCGCCTGCCGCCCGCCGCCTGCCGCCTGCCGCCCGCCGCCTGCCGCCTGCCGCCTGTCGCCCGCCGCCCGCCGCCTGCCGCCGCCGCCGCCCGCCGCCTGCCGCCCGTCAGCCCGCCGCCCGCCGCCTGCCGCCTGCCGCCCGCCGCCTGCCGCCTGCCGCCTGGGTCAGCCTGCCGCCTGCCGCCTGTCAGCCTGCCGCCTGCCGCCTGTTGCCTGTTGCCTGCCGCCTGCCGCCTGTTGCCTGTTGCCTGTCGCCTGTTGCCTGTCTTGCCTGTTGCCTGTCGTTCCTGCTGCCCGCCGCCTGCCGCCTGCCGCCTGTTGCCTGTCCGCCCGTCGTGCCTGCCTGCCCTTGCCTGTCGCCTGTTGCCTGCCGCCTGCCGCCTGTCGCCCGCTCGCCTGCCTGTCGCCTGTCAGCCTGTCGCCTGCCGCCTGCCGCCCGCCCTGTTGCCTGTGTTGCCTGTTGCCTGCCGCCTGTTGCCTGTTTGCTGCTTTTGTTGCTTGTTGCTTGTTGCCTGTTGCCTGTTGCTTGTTGTTTGTCTGTTTGTTGTTTGTTGCTTGCTGTTTGTTGTTTTGTTGTTTGTTGTTTGCCTGTTAGCCTTTGCTGCCTGTTTGCCGCCTGCCGCCTGCCGCCTGCCGCCTGCCGCCCGCCGCCTGCCGCCGCCTGCCGCCCGCCGCCTGCCGCCTGCCGCCTCCGCCCGCCGCCTGCCGCCTGTCAGCCCGCCGCCTGCCGCCCGCCGTCCCGCCGCCTGCCGCCTGCCGCCTGCCGCTCGCCTGCCGCCTGCCGCCTGCCGCCTGCCGCCTGCCGCCTGCCGCCTGCCGCCTGCCGCCTGCCGCCTGTCGCCTGTCAGCCCGTCGCCTGCCGCCTGCCGCCTGCCGCCTGCCGCCTGCCGCCTGCCGCCTGCCGCCCGCCGCCTGCCGCCTGCCGCCTGTCGCCTGCCGCCTGCCGCCTGCGCTGCCTGCCGCCTGCCGCTTGCCGCCTGCCGCCTGTCAGCCTGCCGCCTGCCGCCTGCCGCCCGCCGCCCGCCGCCTGCCGCCTGCCGCTCGCCGCCTGCCGCCCGCCACCTGCCGCCTGCCGCCTGCCGCCCGCCGCCTGTCAGCCCGTCGCCCGTCGCCTGCCGCCTGTCGCCTGCCGCCTGTCCTGCCGCCTGCCGCCTGTCTGCCTGCCGCCTGCCGCCTGCCCGCCCTGCCGCCCGCCGCCCGCCGCCTGCCGCCCGCCGCCTGCCGCCTGTCAGCCCGCCGCCCGCCGCCTGCCGCCTGCCGCCTGTTGCCTGTGCCGCCTGTGCCTGCGCCTGTCAGCCTGCCGCCTGCCGCCTATGCCGCCTGCCGCCTGCCGCCTGCCGCCTGCCGCCTGCCGCCTGCCGCCTGCCGCCTGCCGCCTGCCGCCTGCCGCCTGCCGCCTGCTGCCGCCTGCCGCCTGCCGCCTGTCGCCTGCCGCCTGCTGCCTGCCGCCTGCCGCCTGCCGCCTGCCGCCTGCCGCCTGCCGCCTGCCGCCCGTCAGCCCGCCTGCCGCCGCCGCCTGCCGCCTGCCGCCTGCCGCCTGCCGCCTGCCGCCTGCCGCCCGCCGCCTGCCGCCTGCCGCCCGCCGCCTGCCGCCTGCCGCCTGCCGCCTGCCGCCTGCCGCCTGCCGCCTGCCGCCCGTCGCCCGCCGCCCGCCGCCTGCCGCCCGTCGCCCGTCGCCTGCCGCCTGCCGCCTGCCGCCCGCCGCCTGCCGCCTGCCGCCTGCCGCCTGCCGCCTGTCCGCTGCCTGCCGCCCGTCAGCCCGTCGCCTGCCGCCCGCCGCCCGTCGCCTGCCGCCTGCCGCCCGCCGCCTGTCGCCCGCCGCCTGCCGCCTGCCGCCTGCCGCCTGCCGCCCGCCGCCTGTCAGCCCGTCGCCTGCCGCCTGCCGCCTGCCGCCTGCCGCCTGCCGCCTGCCGCCTGCCGCCTGCCGCCTGCCGCCTGCCGCCTGCCGCCTGCCGCCTGCCGCCTGCCGCCCGCCGCCTGCCGCCTGCCGCCTGCGCCGCCGTCGCCTGCCAGCCTGCCGCCTGCCGCCCGCCGCCTGCCGCCTGCCGCCTGCCGCCTGCCGCCTGCCGCCTGCCGCCTGCCGCCTGCCGCCTGCCGCCTGCCGCCTGCCGCCTGCTGCCTGCTGCCTGCCGCCTGCTGCCTGCCGCCTGTCGCCTGTCCGCCTGCCGCCTGCCGCCCGCCGCCTGCCGCCTGCCGCCTGCCGCCTGCCGCCTGCCGCCGCCCGCCGCCTGCCGCCTGCCGCCTGCCGCCCGCCGCCCGCCGGCCTTTGCCTGTCGCCTGTTGCCTGTTGCCCGGCCTGCCGCCTGCCAGTCAGCCTGTCAGCCTGCCGCCTGCCGCCTGCCCTGCCTGCCGCCTTGCCGCCCGTTGCCTGCCGCCTGTCAGCCTGCCGCCTGCCGCCCGTTGCCCGTCAGCCTGTCCGCCTGCCGCCCGCCGCCTGCCGCCTGCCGCCTGCCGCCTGCCGCCCGCCCGCCTGCCAGCCCTGCCGCCCGCCGCCTGCCGCCTGCCGCCTGTCGCCTGCCGCCTGTCGCCCGCCGCCTGTCAGCCTGCCGCCTGCCGCCTGCGCCTGCCGCCTGCCGCCCGCCGCCTGCCGCCTGCCGCCTGTCTTGCCGCCTGCCGCCTGTCAGCCCGCCGCCTGCCGCCCGCCCTGCCCGCCTGCCGCCTGCCGCCTGCCGCCTGGCCGCCTGCCGCCTGCCGCCTGTCGCCTGCCGCCTGGGCCTGCCGCCTGCCGCCTGCTGCCTGCCGCCTGCCGCCTGCCGCCTGCTGCCTGTCAGCCTGCTGCCTGCTGCCTGCCGCCTGGCCGCCTGCCGCCCTGCCGCCTCGCCGCCTGCCGCCTGTCGGCCTGGCTGCCTGTTGCCTGCCTGCCGCCTGCCGCCTGCCGCCTGCCGCCTGCCGCCTGCCGCCTGCCGCTGCCGCCTGCCGCCTGTTGCCTGTCGCCTGCCGCCTGCTTGCCTGCCACCTGCCGCGCCCGCCGCCCGCCGCCTGCCGCCCGCCGCCCGTCAGCCTGCCGCCCGTCAGCCCGCCGCCCGTCGCCTGGCCGCCCGTCGCCCGCCGCCTGCCGCCTTGCCCAGCCAGCCTTTGCCTCCCGCCGCCGGCCGCCCGCCGCCTGCCAGCCTGCCGCCTGGGCCGCCCCGCCGCCCGCGCGTGCCGCCTGCCGTCTGCTGCCCGTCCGCCTGCTGCCTGCGTCGCCTGCCGCTTGCCGTGTGCCACGTTGCCGCCTGGCGCTCTGCCGCCTGCAGCCGCCTGCCGTCGTGTTGCCAGCCCGTCGCCTTCCGCCTGCCGCCCGTCGCCCGGGTTGCCCGCCGCCTGCTGCCTGTCGCCCGTGCCCGCATGCGCCCGGCGCCCGTCCGCCTGTCGCCCGCCGCCCGCCGCCCACCTCCGTCGCCTGCCGCGGCCTGCCGCCCGCCGGCCTGCCGCCTGCTGCCTGTCAGCCTGCCGCCCGCCGCCTGCCGCCTGTCGCCCGCCGCCTGCCGCCCCGGGCCGCCCGCCGCCCGCCGCCCGCCGCCTGCCGCTCCGCCGCCTGCTGCCCGTCAGCCTGCCGCCTGCCGCCCAGTCCAGTCAGGCCCGCCGCCTGCCGCCTGCTCTGCCTGTCAGCCCGCCGCCTGCCGCCTGCTCTGCCTGCCGCCCGGCCGCCTGCCGCCCGTCAGCCTGCCGCTCGCCGCCTGCCGCCTGCCGCCTGTCAGCCTGCCAGCCTGCCGCCTGGGGCGCCGGGGTTCGCCGCCTGCCGCTGCGGCCAGCCCGCCGCCCGTCAGCCCGTCGCCCGTCGCCCGCCGCCTGCCGGCCTGCCGCCCGTCAGCTCCGTCGCCTGTCAGCCCGCCGCCTGGGCCGCCCGCTGCCGTGCCGCCTGCCGCCTGTTGCCTGTTGCCTGTTGCCTGTTGCCCAGCCAAGCCTGCTCGGGCCTGCCGCCCAGCCAAGGTTGCCTGCTGCCCAGCCGCCTGTCAGCCTGCCGCCTGCCGCCTGCCGCCCGGCCGCCTGCCGCTGCCGGCCCGCCGCCTGCCGCCTCTGGCCGCTTCCGCCGCCTGGGCTCGCCTGCCGCCTGCCGCCTGTCGCCTGTCAGCCCTGCCAGCCCGCCGCCCGCCGCTCCGCCGCCTGTCGCCTGCCGCCCGCCGCCTGCCGCCTGCCGCCCGTCAGCCCAGCCAGCAGCCTGCCGCCTGCCGCCTGCAGCCGCCTGCGCCTGCCTGCCGCCTGCCGCCTGCCGCCCGCCGCCTGGGCCGCCTCGTCAGCTCGCCGCCCGGCCGCCTGCCGCCCGCCGCCTGCCGGCCTGGGCCACCTGCCGCCTGAGCCGCCTGCCGCCTGCCGCTGCCGCCTGCTCGCCTGCCGCCCGCCGCCTGCCGCCTGCCGCCTGCCGCCCGCCGCCTGCCGCCTGCCGCCTGCCGCCCCGCCGCCTGCCGCCTGCCGCCTGCCGCCTGCCGCCTGCCGCCTGCCAGCCCGCCGCCTCCAGCCGCCTGCCGCCTGCCGCCTGTCAGCCCGCCGCCTGCCGCCCGCCGCCCGCCCGCCGCTCCGCCGCCTGCCCGCCCGCCGCCCGCCGCCTGCCGCCCGCCGCCCGCGTCGCTCGCCGCCTGCCGCCTGCCGCCTGTCGTCGCTCCGCCGCCTGTCAGCTTCCGTCAGCTTCCGCCTTGCCCGCCGCCCGTTGCCGCGCACTGTCGCCTGTCGCTCCGTCGCCTGCTGCCTGCCGCCCGCCGCCCGCCGCCTGCCGCCTGCCGCGTGCCGCCTGCCGCCTGCCGGGGCCCGTCAGCCTGCCGCCTGCCGCCTCGGCCGCCCGGGGCCGCCCGCCGCCTGCCGCCCGCCGCCTGCCGCCTTTGCCGCCCCGTCAGCCTGCTGGCCTGCCGCCTGTCGTCTGCCGCCTGCCGCCTGCCGTCTGCTGCCTGCCGCCTGCCCGTCAGCCTGTCAGTCTGTCAGCCTCGCTTCGGCCCGCCGCCTGCCGGCCTGCCGCCTGCCGCCTGCCGCCCGTCAGCCCGCCAGCCCGTCAGCTTCCGTCAGCTCGTCAGTATGTCAGCCCGCCGCCTGCCGCCTGCCGCTCCTGCTGCCTGTTGCCTGTCAGCCTGGGCCGCCTGCTCGCCTGCCGCCTGCGCCGCCTGCCGCCTGCCGCCTCGCCTGCCGCCCGGGTCAGCTCAAGCCGCCTGCCGCCTGCCGCCTGCCGCCTG
>NW_024573352.1:0-2972 GCF_018153835.1 Drosophila eugracilis | reverse complement strand
GCCTGCCGTTCTGCTGCCTGCTGCCTGTTGCTCTGCTGCCTGCCGTCAGCTGCCTGCTGCAAGCCTGTTGCCTGCTGCCTGCCGTTTCCGTTGCCTGCTGCCCAAAGCGCTTCCGTTGCCTTCCATTGCCTGCCGCCTGCTGCCTGTTGCCTGCTGCCTGCTGCCTGCTTGCCTGCTGCCTGCTGCCTGGCCAAGCCTGCCGCCCCAAGCCGCCTGCCAGCCTGCTTCTGCCTGCCGCCTGGGCCTGCCGCCTGCCGCCTGCCGCCTGGGAGCCGCCTGCCGCCTGTTGCCTGCTGCCTGCTGCCTGTTGCCTGTTGCCTGTTGCCTGTGCCAGCTGCTGCCTGTTTGCCTGCTGCCTGTTGCCTGTTGCCTGCTGCCTGCCAGCCTGCCGCCTGCCGCCTGCTGCCTGCTGCCTGCCAAGCCCGCCTGCTGCCTGCTGCCTGCCGCCTGCCCAGGCTGCCGCCTGCCGCCTGCCGCCTGCCGCCTGTTGCCTGGAGCCAAGCCTCCGCCGCCTGTGCTGCCTGGGGCTGCCTGCTGCCTGCTGCCTGCCGCTCGCCGCCTGCCGCCTGCCGCCTGCCGCCTGCCGCCCGGCCCGCCTGCCGCCCAGCCGCCTGCCGCCTGCCCGCCGCCTTCGCCTGCCGCCTGGGCCGCCTGCCGCCTGCCGCCTGCCGCCCGCCTGCCTGGGCGGCCGCCTGGGCCGCCTGCCGCCTGGGCCGCCCGGCGCCGCCTGCCGCTTCCGTGGGCCGCCTGCTGCCTGCTGCCTGCTGCCTGCCGCCTGCCAGTCTGCCGCCTGCCGCCTGCTCGCCTGCCGCCCGTTGCCCAAGCCGCCTGCCAGCCTGTTGCCTGCTGCCTGGTGCCGCCTGCTGCCTGCCGCCTGCTGCCTGCTGCCTGCCTGGCCGCTCGCCGCGGCTGCCCAAGCTGCCTGCTGCCTGCCGCCTGCTTGAGCCGCCTGCTGCCTGCCGCCTGCTCGCCTGCCGCCTTTGCCGCTCCTGCCTGCCGCCTGCCGCCTGCCGCCTGCCGCCTGCCGCCTGCCGCCTGGCCAGCCTGCCGCCTGGCCCGCCCGCCTGCCGCCTGCCGCCCCCTGCCGCCCGCCGCCCGCCGCCTGTCAGCCCGCCGCCTGTCAGCCCGCCGCCCGCCGCCCGCCGCCCGGGCCTGCCGCCCATGCCTGTTGCCTAAGCTGCCGGTTGCCTGCTGCCTGTTGCCTGTTGCCTGGGTTGCCTGCTGTCAAGCCGCTCTGCCGCCTGCTGCGCCTGCTGCCTGCTGCTTCCTGCCGCCTGCAGCCGCCTGCCGCCTGGCTGCCTGCTGCCTGCTGGGCCGCCTGCCGCCTGCCGCCTGCCGCCTGCTGCCTGCCGCCTGCCGGCCTGCCGCCTGCCGCCTGCCGCTGTCAGCCTGCCGCCCGCCAGCTCCGCCGCCTGCCGCCCGCCGCCTGCCGCCTGCCTGCCTGCCTTTCCGCCGCCTGTTGCCGCCTGCCGCCTGTGGCCGCTCGGCCGCCTGTCAGCCTGCCTGCCAGCGCCGCCCTGCCGCCTGCCGCCTGCCGCTCTGCTGCCTGCCGCCTGCCGCCTGCTGCCTGCCTGCCTGCCGCCTGTGCCGCCTGCCGCCTGTCAGCTCTGCTCTGCTGCCTGCCGCCTGCCGCGCCTGGCTGCCTGGGCTGCCTGCTGCCTGCCGCTGCCGCCTGCCGCCTGCCGCTCTGCCGCCTGCCGCCTGCTGCTCGGCCGCCTGCCAGCCTCGCCGCCTGCCGCCTGCCGCCTGCCGCCCGCCGCCCGCCGCCTGCCGCTCCGCCGCCCGCCGCCTCCGGCCGCCTGGGTCAGCCCGCCGCCTGCCAAGTCCCTGGGTTACCGCGAGCCAGCCCCAATAAGCCTGCTGCCTGCTGCCTGCTGCCTGGGCTGCCTGCCGCCTGGCCGCTCAAGGTTGCCTGTTGCCTGCTGCCTGCTTGTCTGCCGCCTGCCGCCTGCCGCCTGCAGCCAGCCCGCCGCCCGCCGCCCAGCCGCCTGCCGCCTTGCCGCCCCGCCGCCTGCCGCCTGCCGCCCGCCGCCTGCCGCCTGCTGCCTGTTGCCCAAGCCGCCTGCCAGCCTGGGCCGCCTGGGCCGTCTCCAGCCGCCTGGCCGCCTTTGCCGCTTCCGCCGCCTGCTGCCTGTAAGCCGCCTGCCAGCCTGCCGCCTGCCGCTCGCCGCCTGCCGCCTGCCGCCCGGCCGGGGCCGGCTTCGCCCGCCGCCGCCTGCCGCCTGCCGCCTGCCGCCTGCCGCCTGCCGCCTGTTTTCCGCCCGCCGCCTGCTTGCCTGTTGCCTGTGCCGCCTGCCGCCTGCTGCCTGCCACCTGCCGCCTTGCCTGCCTGCCGCCTGCCGCCTGCCGCCTGCCGCCTGCCGCCTGTCAGCCTGGGCCGCCCCTGGGCTGCCTGCCGCTTCGTTGCCTGTTGCCTGCCGCCTGCCGCCTGCTTTGCCTGCTGCCTGCTGCCTGTTGCCTGTTGCCTGCTGCCTGTTGCCTGCCTGCCTGCCGCCTGCCGCCTGCCGCCTGCTGCCTGCCGCCTGCCGCCTGCCGCCTGCCAGCCTCTGCCAGCCAGCCAGCCTGGTGGGCCGCCTGCCGCCCAAGCCGCCCGCCGCCTGCTGCCTCGCCGCCCGCCGCCTGCCGCCTGCCGCCTGCCGCCTGCCGCCTGCCGCCTGCCGCCTGCCGCCTGCTGCCCCGTCTGCCTGGCCAAGCCTGCCGCCTGCCTGCCTGCCGCCTGCCGCTTAAGTCGCCTTTCGCCAGTCCCTACCGCCTGTCAGCCTTGCCGCCTGCTGCCTGCCGCCTGTTGCCTGCCGTCTGGGTCAGCCCGCCGCCCGCCGCCCGCCGCCTGCCCGCCCGCTTCGCCCGTCAGCCCGCCGGCCCGCCAGCCCGCCGCCTGCCGCCTGCCGCCTGCCGCCCGCCTGCCGTCTGCTGCCTGCTTTGCCTGCAGGCCGCCTGCCGCCTGCCGCCTGCCGCCTGGCCGCCTGCCGCCT
>NW_024573351.1:0-984 GCF_018153835.1 Drosophila eugracilis | reverse complement strand
TAGCTGTGAATGCAGTTTTGTTAGAAATTTAATAAGGAATCGAACGAGATATGCCATTCCAGATTCGAGTAACTATTGGCTTAGTTATAGCAATAATACTGCAACTTAAATTAGAAAAAATGGGAAAATTTAAGTTGGCATATTTGATAACGGTTAATATTGTCCATTTTCGCGAGAAATGGATCAAAATTCGCAATTTTAGCTGTGAATGCAGTTTTGTTAGAAATTCAACAAGGAATCGAACGAGATATGCCATTCCAGATTCGAGTAACTATTGGCTTAGTTATAGCAATAATACTGCAACTCAAATTAGAAAAAATGGGAAAATTTAAGTTGGCATATTTGATAACGGCTATTGTCCATTTTCGCGAGAAATGGATCAAAATTCGCAATTTTAGCTGTGAATGCAGTTTTGTTAGAAATTTAACAAGGAATCGAACGAGATATGCCATTCCAGACTCCGAGAAACTATTGGCTTAGTTATAGTGAATAATACTGCAACTTAAATTAGGAAAAATGGGAAAATGTAAGTTGGCATATTTGATAACGGTTATATTGTCCATTTTCGCGAGAAATGGATCAAAACTCGCAATTTTAGCTGTGAATGCAGTTTTGTTAGAAATTTAACAAGGAATCGAACGAGATATGCCATTCAAGACTCGAATAACTATTGGCTTAGTTAAGGCAATGGATACATTGGTAAATTTTAAATTGGACAAATGGGAAAATTTGGGGTTGGCATATTTGATAACGGTGATATTGTCCATTTTCGCGAGAAATGGATCAAAATTAGCAATTTGAGCTGTGGAATGGAAGATGAGTTAGAAATTCAACACAAGGAATCGAAGAGATAGGGGTATGCTACATTCAAGATTCGGGAGTAACTATTGGCTTTAGTTATAAAAATGATACTGCAACTTAAATTAGAAAAAAATGGGAAAATTTTAAGTTGGCATATTTGATAACGGGTAATATTGTCCATTT
>NW_024573350.1:0-5264 GCF_018153835.1 Drosophila eugracilis | reverse complement strand
GACATCAGTTGCCTCCTTTGTTCTCAGCCCGGCTCGGGAGTTGCCTTCGACAAGGAGGAGCAGGTCACCGTCACATACGCGCTGAAAGCACAGTATGACTGGAGCGCCGGAGCAGGAACATCCATCAGCAGATCCCCAAATAAATGGGCCACTAATGCTGGGTCCCTGCGGGCAGCCTCTAGTTACTGGAACGTTCACGGTTCCAGAACTGCTTCGGATCTCTGCTTTCTTCTGTCTGAGAAGAAGCTCTGCCACAAACTCAACTCTCGGCATCCCAAGTCGGCGAGTCGGCGCAGTGCAGCACTCCACTCGACGTTGTCAAACGCTTTCCGAAATCCACGAGATCCCGGGCACGTATCGCGCCGGGCTGGCTGCGACACAGCTCTTCCACGTATCTCGAAGCATCGTCGACACACCGTCCCTTGACAAATCCGAACCGCCATCTGCACCTCCCTTCCCGGAAGAACTTCTCACACGATTAACCATGGTGACCCTCAAGCGCGCCTTGCCAAATACTGGCAGCAAGGCATATCCCACGGTGCGACGAGGGGTTCGCACCTATCACTTGTCGGGCCCCTTGAGTAGCGCCGCTGCTCGTGGACACTTCCACTCTCAGGGAAGTAACCCGTCTGGATGCAACGGGAATATAGCGCCGTTAGATGCTGAGGGTATGGCGCGCCACGCTGCTTTGCAAATAGAGCCATTGATGCCCGTCCATGCCAGGAGAGCGTCTGCTCTTCAACCTGGCGTTTGACGCAAGCATCAACCTCCTGCTTCCTCCGAGGCCGGTGGGACCTCCTCCCCTCCCGGCAATCGGTGCATTCGACTCCGCAACTGGGAAAAAGTTACGAGAAGGAGCACTCGCGCACAGTCACCCCAATTGTGTGACCAGCTCGTCCACATCAACGCGGAGGCACCCAATCTCCGTGCACTTTTGCGTCCTCGGTTGATCTTGGCAGGCGCGCCCAAGGGATCGTGTGCATTATCCCCTACAAACCGCTTCCAGTTTTCGTCCTTCGTCTTTAGGATAGACTTCCTGTAATCGGCTGAGGCAGCCCTCAGCGCGATTACAAAGAAGTTCAACTGCATTTTCTGTCGCCCGACGGTTGGCATTTTTGAAGTCGGCGGCGAAGCCTCCGCACTTCACGCCTTTCCGCGTTCAGGCTGGCGGTCCACCAGACCCCGGACTTCCTCCCTGGGCGATGTTGGTGCTCTTCTTCCCATTGAGAGGTCGCACACCTCGTGCACCATACTGCGCAAGGTCGAGACTTGGTGGTCTAGCGGCGATTGCGATTCTCTCGGAATGGTTTCTGCCCGATTTACCAACTCTTGCTCAAACAATTGCCAGCGAGCATTGGAGGTGTTCCAGGACGGCACAGGAGCTATGCTCTCAAGCTGTGCGCGTGGTCGTTGGTGTTGCCACAACATTGATTATGTTATGGTCACTCAACTCCCACTCGTCCACTCTCCATTCAAATGTGGCCCATGTAGATGCTGCATCGCTGGCAATTGTCACGTCGATATCACTACTCCTCCGGTAGGTATCGGACGTGAACACCGGGCTGGGCTGGTTTAGCGGAACGGCCCCATTTACCAGCATCCATTCAGCCAGCAGCTCGCCCCGGCCGTAGTTTGCAAGGCCCCTCGGGGTTCCGAGGGAGCTTGCGAACCACCAGGGGGATGCTGCATTGGCGTCGAGGACCTAGGATTGCGGGGGTTCTGTTGGCAAGCAGTCGGACTGTATCCATGTATCTTAGGTATGGTTCGAGGCTGGTGCCGAACAGGCAGTACACCGAGCAAAGGGGAAAATTGTGCCAAAACT
This sequence comes from Drosophila eugracilis, assembly GCF_018153835.1. NCBI lineage: Eukaryota > Metazoa > Arthropoda > Insecta > Diptera > Drosophilidae > Drosophila > Drosophila eugracilis. The sequence goes on along the minus strand of NW_024573350.1, from coordinate 3,442 downwards.
GCCCTCAGCTCTCACGCATACTCCGAATTCGGTGACCAGCGACACCACTGGCATGCAAATGACGTCCGGATCGTCAATAAAAATCGCCGCTTTATTTCGCTTGTCTGCGAATATTTTCACACCATAAGGGAGGCCCGTTATTCTGCCATTCCTGTCCACATACGGCTCCTGTACTAGCGCGAATGTGTGACGTGAGTCCCTCATCCGGACGCCGAGCTCGATGGTAGCAGCTCGGCCACGACCACAATTTGTTTGGATGAACCTAAACATTAATGTCTAGAGTTCACCCGCGCTAGCACTGCCGCATACACCGGGCAGCTCGGGGACAGCATGTTGTGTCCCGAAGGATGCCCGTAGAACCGACAGTTTCGGCAGTCCACCGGGTTGGTGCAACTACGCGCACTGTGCCCGGACTGTCCGCACTGTCTGCAGACATTCTCTTTTTGCTTGCAGTCTGAGATCTTGTGGTTAAATCCGACACACCTGTGACAGGCGTACGTCCCTGGACAAGTGCCCCCTGCATCGGTAAGAGAACCATTTGATATAGATCCTCCCACCTTCTAGCAGGTCTAGCACTTTCGGCTCGCACTCCAGAGTCACGTTGACCGTGGCTCCGTCTGCGACCGTCCAGGGCTTACTTTCGAGATGCACCGCCCTGCAGAACTCCGCCTGCGAGATGTGCTCCTTGAGGTTGTTGGTGAACAGCTCTCATCCCCAAACTCCTCCGGAGCAATCTGCGTTGCGACATCTTGAACAATCAGTTTTGGCCGCAGTGCAGTATTCTGCTTTACCTCAAGGCCCTATCTCTACCAAACTTCTTATTCGCAACTACCTTGCAATTTCGCCTGATGAGGGGGCGCGGATTATTGCGCCGCCACGCGCAAGCCCTCACCTCATGCAGGCGAACACCGAACGAAGGGGGCAATCTCCTTGCGCACCTTTTCAGCAACCTCCTTGCCCGAAATGTTCGGGTCCTTGCTCATGACCACGGCCGACCACGTCTCGCGTGGTTTCCGCGGCGCGGGCACAGGAGCACCTGAAGGCACCGGCAGGCTGGGGTATGCAGATGCATACCCAGCAGGTGGCTTTGGAGACCACAGCCGGCACCATTACGGACCTCTGGGACGACGGGGGTGGCATCCGTTGCTGGTCGCAAATAGCCTGCAACGCAGCGTTTTGCGACGACAGCGACAGCACCAACCCCTCGAAGCCGCTAAGGCACCTCATCATGGCGCAGGCCTGCTCAGTCGAAAGTTTGGTGGCAACGAATTCCCTAAAGAAAGCACTCCTTTACCCTGGCCAGCTCCCGCCACAGTATCGTTAGTCGACGCCATGACAGGAGGCTGGACGGGGGCACGGGGAGGGGCAGCAGCTGGGGCAGCACCAGCGTTCCTGTTGGTAGCCAGGGTAGCAGCAGCGGGGTAGCAGCGGGGGGTAGGAGCAACGGGGGTGGGAGCAGCGGGGGTAGCAGCAGCGGGGTAGCAGCAGCGGGGGCAGGGGCAGCTGCGGGGGCAGTTGGCGGGGGCAGCTGCGGGGGCGGCAGCGGGGGTTTCAATGCCTGCAACGGCTGCTTTGGTTTGGCCCACCTTCTTTTTAGCCATTGCCTTCTTGGCCTTCTTGTTTACAGCAATTTTTACTTCTCCATCGCTGAGGCTATCTTCCTAGTAGATAGGGACAGTAGGAATCTCGTTAATCCATTCATGCGCGTCACTAATTAGATGACGAGGCATTTGGCTACCTTAAGAGAGTCATAGTTACTCCCGCCGTTGACCCGCGCTTACTTGAATTTCTTCACTTTGACATTCAGAGCACTGGGCAGAAATCACATTGTGTCAACACGCCGCTAGCCATCACCAATGCTTTGTTTTAATTAGACAGTCGGATTCCCCAAGTCCGTGCCAGTTCTGAATTGATTGTTAATTGATAATCGTTATAATTAACAAAGAACTAATTGGTTTAACCCAACTAGTATTCTTAAAAATTTTAGCAAGAAAGTTCCACAATTGGCTACGTAACTAAACTATCCCGGGGAACAAGTAACTACCATAAATGATAGAAACTCTATTTACCCAGAACGAGCACATAAACCATGTTATTGTTTCCCAATCAAGCCCGACTATCTCAATCTTCAGAGCCAATCCTTATCCCGAAGTTACGGATCTAATTTGCCGACTTCCTTACCTACATTATTCTATCGACTAGAGACTCTTCACCTTGGAGACCAGCTGCGGATATTGGTACGGCCTGTTGAGAAGTTTGCGTGTCCCCCCATAAATTTTTAAGGTCCGAGGAGAAAATATCGACACAACAGTATATGTCATGCTCTTCTAGCCCATCTACCATATCTCTCTGCGAAAGACTTCCATGGTAGTACGGCTATAAACAGAAAAGAAAACTCTTCCGATATCTCGACGGCTTCTTTTCGTTCCTGTTTGCCAGGATGAGCACGAGGCCCATATTTGACTCAACAAACGGATACTCAACAGGTTACGGAATTGGAACCGTATTCCCTTTCGTTCAAAATTATTCAAGTATATTATTTCCAGCTTTTATTTGTATATTTCAGTTTTTACTTTGAAAATTTTCGGCTTTCGCCTTGAACTTAGGACCGACTAACTCGTGATCAACCACTGTTCACACGAAACCCTTCTCCACTTCAGTCCTCCAAGGTCTCATTCGATTATTTGCTACTACCACAGATCTGTACCAATGGCAGCTCCATGCAGGCTTACGCCAAACACTTTACGCATACCATTGTGGTCCTACCACTAAAGTTTCAAAATTTATATTACAAGTAATATAAATCATCTACTAGCGGTAATAGTGTATAGGTATACAACTTAAGCGCCATCCATTTTAAGGGCTAGTTGCTTCGGCAGGTGAGTTGTTACACTCCTTAGCGGATTTCGACTTCCATGATCACCGTCCTGCTGTTTTAAGCAACCAACGCCTTTCATGGTATCTGCATGAGTTGTTAATTTGGGCACCGTAACATTACGTTTGGTTCATCCCACAGCGCCAGTTCTGCTTAAAAGTGGCCCACCGGGCACATTATACTTCATAAACCTAAACTTCATATCAAGAAAGTTAAGGTTCTTGACCATTTAAAGTTTGAGAATAGGTTAAGATCATTTCGACCCTAAGGCCTCTAATCATTCGCTTTACCAGATAAGATTATTTTATATAATATTAAAATGCACCTTCTATCCTTGAGGGAAACTTCCGGAAGGAACCAGCTACTAGATGGTTCAATTGATCTCCTTCTATACTCAATTCTGACAATCGATTTGCACGTCAGAACTGTTTTCGGTCTTCCATCAGGGTTTCCCCTGACTTCAGCCTGACTCAGTATAGTTCCATCTTTTTCGGGTCACAGCATATATGCTCAAGGTACGTTCCAGTTAAGAGGCATATATGATATAAATATCATTATACATAACTA
>NW_024573349.1:0-1855 GCF_018153835.1 Drosophila eugracilis | reverse complement strand
GATTTCATCCGATAGCTTTAACGTTATACTGAAGGATTGGTTAACGAGGGTCTATCAGCCTCAAAGAATTATAAAAAATTCAACAGTAAGATCCATAGTTATGTATTTCTGAGGCCTTTGAGTAACTGATTCTGAGCAATTTGAGTGAGTGTCACTTATATAGTCTCTGAACTATATTAACCTAATGTTACCAATATAAAGTGCATACAGGTATGTTTTACTCTAAGAACCAATCGTATTGGTTTTGAGTATTATACATAGGAGCTGACGCTAGTCATGGTATTGAAGGATAAGGAAGACAAGGATTGGCGAACAAATTAACGATGATGATAATGAGGCCTGAGAGTTCAGTTAAAAGTAAATATCGGTGTGTGCGGAAGACTGGTCAGAAAATGACAAGTAGTAAGAAATATTCCATTTAATGGTTTCTACGGACAGCGGGATAGTTCGTGCACAATCTCCGTGTAAGAAAGATTTTCCCTTTCTATGTTCACTTGATAAGAACGATGCCCAATGGTTTCACGAATGTAAATACAGGTGTGTGGGAAATAACGGTCAGAACACCGTCAATTGCAATAAATATATTATTTATATAGCAAAGGGTCACGTCTTCCAGAAAACCAATGGAGGGAGGATCTTATAGAATACCTGACTCAGGAGCACACATACATACCGAGTATCCGTTCATCCAAGTATTTAACATTTTAAAATCAAGTCAGCTAAATGTAAAACTGATGTATTATAATCAGCCTATGTCCTATGTTCTAGCTACTATCAGTTAAATACAATAAAAACATTTTTTTTTAATGAAATAGAATTCAGGCTTATGCGTAAAAAGGGTATCTTTCCTTATGAATATTTAGATTCAGCCAGTCGACTTGAGGAAACTTCCCTACCATCAAGACCAGCATTCTATAGTAACTTGACAGAAAAGGAATGCTCTCAAGATGATTATGAACACGCACATAATGTCTGGTCACAATTTTCTTGTTCAAGTCTAAAGGATTATCTACAGTTGTATTTAAAAACTTATGTTTTCCTATTGACTGATACTCGTATATTTGAAAATTTCAGAAAAATATGTTTACAAATTTATTCATCACACCCTCAGTTGCTCAGTTTTAACTACACCAGGTCTATCTTGGGCAGCCATGTTAAAGACCACAAATATTTAACTAGAGTTATTAGTAGATAATAGCATTCGAGGGGGCTTAGTACAATGTTGTCATAGATATACAAAGGCAAATAACAAATACTTAACAGATTTTGATCCAACAAAGGAATCATCCTTTACAATGTATTTCTTCCGTTTTGTCCGTCAAATAGTTTTGCATCTATAGAGGATAAAATTAAAAAATTAATAGATGACCTCAGGAACAAAAAAAATTATGTAATCCATTATAGAAATTTGCAGCAATGCATACACAATGTGTTAACATTAAAAAAGATTCATAGAGAGGTTCGCTTTTTACAAAAACCTTGGCTATTGACTTAAATACTTTACATAGACAGAATGCTAAGAATGAATTAGAAAGAGATTTTTTAAAATTAATGAACAACTTACTGTATTGGACTGATCAATATAATAATAAGAGCAACAACTATAAGAACAAGGAGACTACAGAAGTCGAATTCGATCCTACTGACGAGGATAATAGGAAGACGCCTGTTAATCCGACAAGCTTGGTTTGTTATTTCAACGAGAAGAACGATGAAAATGATGATACTGCAGAAACAGCGTTCATACCAATTGATGTTGAAAATAATGCAAAAGGAATAAAGCTTGAGACGGTAACTCAAGAATTCAATAGATGTAATAAGAAATCTATTTTGTCAAAGGCAGGGATGCCTGAAA
>NW_024573348.1:0-8073 GCF_018153835.1 Drosophila eugracilis | reverse complement strand
TACGTTAACATAACGTTATGTTTAAATTGTCCTGTATCCAATAAAGTGGACCAACACCTGAAGCAGAGAAACATCCCCATAGCATTATATTGCCACCAAAAACAAAGAGACCCTCCAGAACTGGAAAAATGTCCTTTGGTCCGATGGGACAAAGATTGATTTGTTTGTATCTGATGGTAGACTCCATGTTAGATGCCCAAAAAACACAGCATTCGATACCAAATACACCAAAAGGACGATCAAACTTGGAGGTGGCAATATAATGCTATGGGGATGTCACCGCACAATTTCACTGTTCACAAAACGGAGTCGGATAGAAAAATTTGCAGAATTTGAAGACAAAGAAGAGTTGAAAATGTCACACAGCCGTTGTGTCGGAAAACTGCGTGGATGCGCTCTTCAGCGCGGATGCGCTTTTAAGCTCATATGAGCGGTGGCACAATGGCCCCTCTAAACACCATGCAACAAAAGCAAATCTGGTCTGGGCCAAGCTATACTTTCGTATTGAATGTAGCTATGTGAGCTGCTAATTCAGTAGGTCTGCTGGCACTGGTCCTATGAGTGTCCTGCGAAAAACTTAATCTTACCTCCTGATTTCGGATCAAATTCCGAAGGTTTTCTTCTTCCCTATTTTTACTAAGGCTTCTATACTGACTATTTGCTTCTTGCTCACCCGCACGATAAACAGGATCCAAGCGCCTTTCTCTTCGGGCTGCATTTATTGCGCCTAGCTTCAAAGCCCGGATCACGCTATTTTGTCGTGTTTCAAACGACCGAACCGTACGAACAACGGGGTCCAAGCGCCTCCCTATGGCTCGCAGTATTTTGAACCTGCTCCATTGTCCTATATTCGATATTTTGTCTCCGCCTGAGTTATGGTTCCAATCTTCAGTAAATTAAATACTCGATCTTCAGGTCCAAATCTAGACTGGCGATTGTATTTTTCAGCGGTGGCCAAGAAGCCGCCGCTGCCGAAAGAGTACATAAAATCTTATATACTATACATAGGACTTATACATGAAAATATAAAAATGTTTATTCTAGAATCCGCCGAAGTAGTTCTGCTTGTCTCATCTTTCCTGTAGGCGAGGGTCGGGGCATCCTATTGCGATGTCAGCATTTGTAGCGGGGAAACGACTCGAGAGTGTCGTGGTTGGGTTCAATAGCAATGCTTGGGTTGCAACAAAATTGCACCCAGATGTGTGGGTACAAGTGGCCGCCCAGTCAGCGTACCATTTCCAGGGTAGCTCTGGGAGGTTTGGCCGGAGGCTCGTTGCCTACCGACTGGTCAGTAACTCCTGCGCTGAGAATGTGTTTTTTCTATCCTCTACTGCTCATTTCCCCTATTAATCCTATTTCTTAATATATGTTGCCTAGCCCGTTGAGACGCAGTGGGTCTACGCAAACCAGACATTTTTTTAAACAAATATTGTCGAAATACAAATGTTATTGAAATAATATTTTTAAAGAAAACGGGTTTTTTTTTATTAAAATTAAAGAAATTGTAAGTATTGTATTGTAAATTAGTATTAGTGGAATATATAAAATAATACTAATAATAAAAATAATATAAAACGGGCAAGTCAAGTTTAATAATTTAAAATATTAAAGCAAATAAGTTAAGGGAAAGTCTTTAAAAAAACTTAATCTAATAATCTAATAATATCTACTTTAAAATGGTACTTAGAATCGAGAGCAGCAACCAGAAGCAGCAATGAAGACGGCAGAGGCAGCAACACCGCACAAATTTACTTACAAAAAAAAAGATACTTTAATCAAAGGCAAAAAAGGAAATCAAAATTGAAAAGCACAATTATTTAAAATTTATCATTAACACGAAATATTAAATATTTGGCAATTCACTTTTTAAATTCGACTTTTATTTTTGAGAGTTAGTCAAAGGCTGACTGTAGTGGACAATTTAACATCACTGCTAAGTTTTTACCGCAGGAATTTACTCTGTTCTTATTAAGTGCGAGTAGCGCTTTCTGGCTTTTCTCATCACTGAATATCTTACTTTAGCATTGCGTGGCATTTTTGAAAAAAGTATTAGAGAAAAATATTTAAGATCGAAGATACTTTCCATTTCCATTTCAGTTCTTTTTATACCCGTTACTCGTAGAGTAAAAGGGTATACTAGATTCGTTGAAAAGTATGTTACAGATAGAAGGAAGCTTTTGCGACCCTATAAAGTATATATATTCTTGATCAGGATCAATAGCGAAGTCGATTGAGCCATGTCCGTCTGTCCGTCCGTCCGTCCGTCCGTCCGTCCGTCCGTCCGTCCGTATGAACGCTGAGACCTCAGGAACTATAGCAGATACAAAGTTGAGATTAAGCATGAAGATTCTTGAGGTTCCGGGACAGCGCAAGTTTATTACAGCATCCTGACACGCCCACTCTAACGCCCACAAATCGCAAAAAAAATAAAATTGCCGAAATCTCAGGAACTATTGCAGTTAGAAAGTTGAAATTCAAAAATTATAATCTTTAATTGGCAGCGCATCTTATAGTGGTACTACTATCCGGCCACACCCACCCATACGCCCACAAGGCTCAAAAGACGGTTTTCGGATTTTCTAGAAAAGCTGATATCTCGGTAACTATAAAAGATAGAAAGTTCGGATTCAGCATGTAGGTTTTTATTATGCTCCCAATGCGAATTGTTTTTTTCGATCAAGCCACGCCCACTCTAACGCCCACAAAACCTGAACAACCAAAAATGCAAAAATCTCAAAAACTATAAGAGCTACATAATTTTGTTAGGATCACGTATTTAGGATATGCCTTTGCAACTTTCCACGAAGTTGCATCCGGCCACGCCTACTCTGACGCCCACAAACCGCGGAAAACTGTGGCGTCTATAATATTATTATGAATGCCTTCGTTTGACCTTGTATAACTTATTTTTGTTAATATCTATCGATTTACCAAAGATTTTTCAAATCGGAACATTATTTCGCTATTTATGAAGAAATTAAGGTTATAAGGCCTCACATGGGCAGTGATGTCACTATAAGCATACTCAACATACTTCCTCTGAAAATAGTTGGCGCCTTGTGAATTTCCACTAGCAAAATAATATATTAAAATTTTGTAAAACAGTAACGGGTATCTTATGGTCGCGGCACTCGACGATAGCGTTTCCTCTTGTTTATTACTATTTTTTATTTAAAGAAATAAATAGTACTTATTTTGAAAATACATAAAGAAAAAATTATAATAAATAAATAAAAAAAATAATAATTAAATAAATCATGAAGTAAATGCGCGCTCTTTCAAATATGTCAGACCTATTCGTTACCTTTCTAACTTAAGCGCCAGTATTGAGCAACATGCTTATTAAATTTACGTTCATTTTTCATAAGGGGTCAAAAATTGAATGAATTCATATTATTCAATGTATAATGCAGGGCTTGCATTTACTACTTCGTAGCAGCGAGATTCTTTGTGTTGTTCTTGTTTAATAACAAATAAGTAATACAATTAAGTATTAACCAGACAACCATCAATGAATAAAAAATAACGCACAATTAGATTTTAGTATACCACACGCTCTCGATGCCTGAAAGGAAGTGAACAAGAATATCGATAGATCAAGAGAACAACGAACACATTTTGGTGTGCGTAATTATTAATGTGACTTTTGCATATTTGAAGATACAAATTTCAACACGCCGCCTCAAAAGTTACATTGATTATCACTTCGATTCTTGACATGAGTTTGTGCTTTAATTTTTATTTATATCTTCATTTTTTTTTATTTATTCTTATTCTGGGGGTTCTTTAATTCTTCTTAGATCTAGCATTTGCTACTGGAGTTGGGAAAACCCAGTAAAACCCAATTAGATCAAAAATCAAATTAACATAAGGTTTTACATAAATGAAATTAAACAGTTCATAAACTTAATTCAATTAATTAAGATTATTAGTATATATAAAATTGGAAATTAATGACAAGAACTTCATGAGATCCACTTAAAAAAAATAATCAAGTATATGAATTCGATTCAATTACTTAAGGCTTAGTAGGTATGAGAAATTGGAATTAATAACATAAAAAAAATAAAAAGATCCATTTCACATATGGCTTCTAAAGGCGATGAATTTTCAGCAATCGTTCCCATAGTTCGTAGTTTATTTATTCTGAAAGTCCCAGCTGGCTTCTCAGGGAAATAAACCGCGCAGTTGGTAATGGCTTCGTCACTATATCAGCCAGTTGCAGATCTGTGGGAATATACTTTACACAATTTAGTTTCTTTTCAATTTGCTCTCTTGTAAAATGATATTTAATGTCTATGTGCTTAGTTCTCTTATGGCAAGTAGGGTTATTTGCAATACTTATACAACCTTGATTGTCTTCAAAAATCTCTATAGGACCATTTAATTTTAGATTAATCTCATTTATTAGTGATTTAAGCCAAACAGCTTCTCTTACACCTTCAAATAGGGCCATGTATTCAGCTTCAGTAGATGAAACAGCAACTGACTTTTGCTTCATGGTACTCCAGGAAATTAAACAACTTTCAAACATTTTAAATAAATACCCTGTGGTACTTCTTCTATCAGTTTCATTCCCAGCCCAATCTGAATATACATATCCTGTAAGAATATTATTAAAATTAGTTTCTTTCTTGAATCTAAGCTTGAGATTAACAGTTCTCTTCAGATATCTAAGAACTCTTTTAAGGTTTTGCCATAGTTCCTTATTGTTGTTGTTGTATATCTGCTTAGAATACTTATTGAAGTACTTAAGTCAGGTCGTGTACATAACATTATGTACATCAAACAACCAATTAAATTTCTACAAGGTGCATCACATAGTTCTTCCGATTGCAGAGCCGTATAGTCCAACTTGCTTGGGAGGGGAGTATTAACTGAATTACAATCTTCCATATTAAATTTTCTCAATACATTCTGAATATATGACGACTGACTAAGACAAATCTCTCCATCGGTTCTGTCAATTTTTATGCAAAAAAGGGTCTAATTTCCCGTAAATCGGTCATTTGAAACTTATCATGAAGGTAAGATTTAAATTTTAACATTGTATCTGATTTGTTTGTTGCAATTACTATATCATCCACATATAACGGGATATTTATATGTAGAAGCATCAATTGCGTCATCGTTTGTTGGTTGCGTCTGTGGGTTTATTCCAGCCATCTTTTTATTATTATCGCTAAAAATAGTGAAGCGAGGCTCAGCGTGTGTTGATCTCTTACTATCTTACAATCCAACTGAACGATTTCAGTTCTCTGCACTACCACACTCACACCCATCGGTTCTATTGTGGTCTCATTCTATCAACCTTACACTGAGACACACTGACAACCGCATATGCTGTCGTCTCACTTTTTCTAGTGTTGTACAGTATACAAAGGCTCTCGCCTTTTGCAACACTACACAATTCGCCTCAGGACTCAGGCGTGCAATTCTAGACTTAGGCGCGCAATTCAAATTACTGAACTTGCTCCGACATATATTTCTCGAAATATCTCCCTTATCCAGAATATAAATACACCGATCAACTGCTAAGTTTTGAAATCCAACATGGTCAGCATATTCAGCGGGCAATCACACTGTGACGGAAGCAGCCCACAATCGACGGGCAATGCACAGCACAAACAGCGGCTGCCCAACTCAATGACGAGGCGCCGAGTTCAGCAGTTTCAGAGCATAGGGCTAGCTTACATTTAAGAAAATATGTACTTAGCAGTTAATCGAATTTTGGAAATAAATCGTGACGGACATCGCCCTCGCGGAAACCAAAATCTTCTCATTTTAATTGGCACCCAACGCGTTCGTAAGACCCTCGATCCGTCGTTCAATTAAAAAAACTTAAAACGTTCGTAAGACCCTCGATACGTTCAGTTTAAAAATTTTTTTTTTTTTTTTTTTAAAAAAACATTGTCAGTTTTAAAAAAAAAAATAATAATATATAAATAAAAAATACAGCCCATACCAGGAACACCAGCACCAGCAGCAGCCACAACATTTTTAATTTAAAAAAAAAATTAAAATTAAGACCATGTAAATGGAGTGTTCATTGATATTTTTCTCTTGACTAATCTTACTCGAAATATAAAAAAACGTGATCCGAAACTTACAAATAAAACAATAATCTTTATAACATATTCCAAGAGTCTCAGACAAAATAAAAAGGCGCAAGCTCAGACAAAATTTCATAAAATTTTTCGAAAAAAAAAAAAATTAAATACAAAAAACCAAAATCTTTGCTTTTTACGCTAAAGAAAACATATGAGTGATAGTGAAATAGAAGACTTGTTAAACAAATTCCGAAAACTCAGAAGTGCGGAAGATTTGCAGGAAAATCCAAACAGTTCAGAGCATGGCGATGACCAACGGGCAGTTAAAAACCATTGTAGAAGGCGCAGTTGCAAGTGCACTTTCGCCATACAGGAAAAAGTTTCGAACAAAAATCTACTAGACGTTCAGAAGCGCTTAGGTGGCGTAAATATCAGCACGCCAGAAGTAGAAACTTATAAAAGATGCCGAAATCAGAATAAGTGTTTCGTGTAGTGAGACCTTAGATATTATGAGAGTCCCCTGCCGGGACTTTGAGGGGTAAAAGTGAGACGTACGTTTCATGGAGAAAAGCGGCAAAAACACAGCATATAAAGTGTTCGAAAAGAAAATAGACGGCTGGTTCCAAACACTACCAAGCACTAGGAATACTAAAGTAAAATAAAAGGTTCAACCGATGGTTCTTTCGTCCTTCGACACACCTCTGAACTTCAAGCCATAATAAACCGGCTAGACTTTACATACGCAGACAAACGACCGGTACATACTTAATAGAACTAGGAAATGTCAACGCTCTTATGAAACATGACTCTCTTGCAATGTACTATATGACGAAGTAAGAAAAAGCCGATTTGCTTATAAACAAGACAATTATGACCTACGACAATACCGTAGCAGCGACAATGAACGAAAAATATAGAGCAGATGCGCTGGCGTATTTATTTCGGGAACAAAAAAATCGCTAAGCGATGTTCTTTCGGCTAGACCATCGATCTTTCCCTTGCTCTAGCCTTAGCACAAGTAGGGGCTAATCACGAAGCGATATATGTTCGCAAGTAAGTTTCGCTCGTAGCACGGAGGAGCCATAAAATTCAGACGAACAGAGACAACAGGACAGAGAAAGAAATACAATAGCAGATTCTAGGCCTAAGCCTGGAGGGTAAAGAAGCCCCATTTTAATAAAAGACCAAGACAGCCACTCAGACAGGATCAGTTCAGCCAATGGATGTTGATGATTCATCTCGTTCTAGACAATCAACTCAAAATCAACAGAGTACAGTCTGTTTCATATGAACAAACCCAAAGCAATCCGTTGACCAATCAACAAAATGTTCAACCCAACCCTTACAGTAACCATGGACCAAGACATAAAGACCTAATAATAGTAGTGCGAGATACACAGGACCAAAACACCAAAAGAATAAACCATTTAGCGTTGGACAATGACCAATCTAACGAAAACGATGAAATTACCCTACAACAGCCGAGGGGAGGAAGTAGAAGACCTGCATGATGACCTCGTAAGAATATGACGAAATAAATTTTCCGCCGGCATAACTCCCTGCTCCATGAAAGGGTATATCGCAGGGAGAAAAATCAAACTTTGATAGACACGGGAGCTTCCAAAAATTATATCAAACCTATGAAAGAGTTAAAAAACGTTATTTTCGTAAATAAGCCATTTTCCGTAAAATCAATCCATGGGTACAACACAATAAACAAAAAATGCATCTTAAACCTATTTAACACAACTGGAACATTCTTCTTATTGCAAATTTAACAACGTTTGACGGAATAATTGGACTAGACTTGTCTAAAATCGTCTTACTTGACCTAAAATATAAAAAGTTAATAGCTAAGACAACAATTCGGAAGAAATTAAATTTTGAAATGTGCAAACGTTAATTTTACAAAAGTTGAGGACATAGAGTACCCCACGAAGTTATGAAAGAAAAGAATTCCAATCAATGTTGAAAACCGCACGGGTGTATTTGCAGAGCCGAATGAAACTCCCTTACAACACTA
>NW_024573347.1:0-12560 GCF_018153835.1 Drosophila eugracilis | reverse complement strand
AAGACTCACATGGCGTCGGCACATTGAAGCCAAAAGAACACACTTAAAGCTAAAAGCCAGCAGCCTTCATTGGCTTATCAACGCATAATAAAAACCCACATGCTTAATAGCTACCGAGATATCAGATATCAGGATACTGTGTAGGGACCTCAAGAATTGCATCTTGCATCTTTTATAGTTCCTGAGATTTCAGCGTTCATACGGACAGACTACATATATAGGACAGAATATATATACCTGTTACATACTTTTCAACGAATCTAATATACCCTTTTACTCTACGAGTAACGAGCCTCAGCTTAAAAGATTATAGAATTGCCGAACTGTGCAGTAAATCTTCTCACCATGATATTTAACAGCATGATGATACTGAGCTATTATCCCCTACAATGGAAAAAGTCTGTCATTACTATGATTAAAAAAACTGGAAAGAACAAGTCTCAGCCTTCATCATATAGGCCAATTAGTAAAATACTGAAGTCATATGATATGATGTAAAAACTTCCGACCCGAATACCATCCAATTGAGGCAGGGTACCTCAAGGTAGAGTACTTAGACCAACACTTCCGACCACTGCTGATTCAGTGAGTAGTAGTAAAATGCGGCTTCCATCAAAATTGATTCAGATGGAAGTTGTTTATCCTAACAAAGTGTCACTTCACATTCATGCATCAGATTAGTAAACATCTTTTAGGCGCATGTTACGGCATCCGTTGCGCACGTTACGTTAACAAAAAATGTGCTTATTTTATTGTTTCTTTATTTCAGTGTTTTTGTTTTTGTGTCTTGTTTTTAGTTTTCAATATATGATGAAATTATTAATTATTTTTCTGAAAGCATTTATCTGAGTTCTTCTTTCCTGACTCATCAATCTGTTATAAGGTTATGTAGTACATTTTGTATTTTTTATTTTCTTCTCATAATTTTTTTTTAAATTATAATATATTATATGTTCATAATTTTTGCTGCATCCCTTGTTTATTTAAATTTCGGAGTTTTTGGCCCCCCCACCCCATAAACAGTTTAAGATTCTGGCACAGAAATCATAACAATTGTTCAATTCTTCTTTCCTGACTCATCAATCTGTTATAAGGTTATATAGTACATTTTGTATTTTTTATTTTCTTCTCATAATTTTTTTTCAGATTATAATATATTATATGTTCATAATTTTTGCTAACTCCCTTTTTTATTTAAATTTCGGAGTTTTTGGCCCCCCCACAACATAAACAGTTTAAGATTCTGGCACAGAAATCATAACAATTGTTCAATTTGTTGTTGCTTAAAATTAAAAATTAAATTAAAATTTCACAGTTTCTGGTCACAAACACCCCTCCCCCTCTTCCTTTTCCCTTCTCCATTTCTGTAAGTGGGTTCGTCTGTCTCTTTGCCACTACAACTTCCCCTCACCCCCCGCAGGACCCATTAATCAAAACGGATTCTGATGGAAGTTGTTTATCCTAATAAAGTGTCACTTCACACTCATGTATCGGATTTGTAAACATCTTGTAGGAACTTGTTACGGCATCCGTTGCGCAGAGCTTTGTTTTGGCACAGAAATCAAGAACTCATGAATTAAACTTTTTGTTTATTCCTGACTGTGGGAATGTTTTAGGAGAAGTGGGATGGATTCAAGTGGTTTATTAAAATTTCAGAGTTTTTAAGATTTCTTCAACACAAAGGGATGGTATAAACGAGTAACGGGTATATAAATCGGAGAATTCAGCTACAAAAAAGTGAAAGTGTAGTAAAGGTGCATGAAATATATAAACTCAAATTAATATTTTTAAAATAAAAACAAGAGGAAACGCTATAGTCGAGTGCCGCGACTATAAGATACCCGTTACTGTTTTACACAATTTTAAAATATTAATTTTGCTAGTGGAAATTCACAAGGCGCCACCTATTGTCAGAGGAAGTTTGTTGAGTATGCTTATAGTGACGTCACTCCCCATGTGGAGACTTATAACCTTAATTTCTTCATAAATAGCGAAATAATGTTCCGATTTGAAAAATCTTTTGTAAATCGATAGATATTAACAGAAATAAGTTACACAAGGTCAAACGAAGGCATTCATAATAATATTATAGACTTAACAGTTTTCCGCGGTTTGTGGGCGTTAGAGTGGGCGTGGCTGGATGCAACTTCGTGGCAAGATGCAGAGGCATCTCCTAAATACGTTTTTCTAAGCAAAATTGTGTAGCTTTTATAGTTTTTGAGATTTTTGCATTTTTGGTTTTTCGGGTTTTGTGGGCGTTAGAGTGGGCGTGGCGTGATCGGAAAAAAACAATTCGCATTAGGAGCATAATAGAAACCTACATGCTTAATCCGAACTTTCTATCTCTTATAGTTACCGAGATATCAGCTTTTCTAGAAAATCCGAAAACCGTCTTTTGAGCCTTGTGGGCGTATGGGTGGGTGTGGCCGGATAGTAGTAGCAGTATAAGATGCGCTGTCATCTAAAGATTATACTTTCTGAATTTCAACTTTCTATCTGCAATAGTTCCTGAGATTTCAGCAATTTTAGTTTTTTGCGATTTGTGGGCGTTAGAGTGGGCGTGGCAGGATGCTGTAATAAACTTGCGCTGTCCCGGGACCTCAAGAATCTTCATGCTTAATCTCAGCTTTGTATCTGCTATAGTTCCTGAGATCTCAGCGTTCATACGGACGGACGGACGGACGGACAGACGGACATGGCTCAATCGACTTCGCTATTGATCCTGATCAAGAATATATATACTTTATAGGGTCGCAAAAGCTTCCTTCTATCTGTTACATACTTTTCAACGAATCTAGTATACCCTTTTACTCTACGAGTAACGGGTATAATTAAATAAAAAGGACTAAAAATGAATAACCAATTCGAGTTTTGTTATTCGTGTCAATTGTTTGTTATTAAGAACAAGTGGACAAACGTTGTCCGCACGGAAATGCATAAGAAGAATGCAACCCATCGATGGACGCATCAAGAAAATTTTGGAAGGATTTAAAGGAAGGATTCTCCATTACATGTATGTAGACGATGGATCGGACATCCAATTACATGAAAACTTTATGAGTGAAGCAGGATCGTTTTTAATCACTACATTATTATTAGAGATTTATATATCGGTAAAAGTAAATTTCGAGTTATTTGCCGAATATATACTCTTTAAGGAGGAAAGGGAAAAAATTGAGATAAAAGGTCTTCAAAGTAAAATGAGTATTATGAATCAGTACTCGGATTTGGAATCTGTTTTTCTTGAGCATACTATGGATGTAGTAACGGTGACACTAACGACGACAACAACCACATCAACTGCAGTTTTTGTTTTGTCATCTCTTACTGACAAAGTAGCGCCTACCAAACGCAAAAATACACTAATACAAAGAGGAATCGATCGATACGTGCAAATAAAGAGAAAATTAAGACCACAATCAGTTAAAAAAACAAATGCATCAAAAGTTAACAAGAAAACTGTAGCCCCTGTACAAAACCATGCGCTGACAGGAAACCGATTTGCTATTCCTAGTGACCGTAAAGATGGTGACATTAATGCTCAAATACCTGAGGCCGAGCAACCAAGGCCACCACCAATTTTTGTACGTAAGTGGTTATTAAAGGTTTCGAAGCACTAGTCCCTTTCTATGAAATTATAGCTGGAAGAAAGAAAAGGGTTTTAATTTCAAACGCTATAGTCGAGTGCCGCGACTATAAGATACTTTACACAATTTTAAAATATTCATTTCACTGGTGGAAATTCGGCAAGCGCCACCTATTGTCGGAGAAAGCATGTCGAGTAACTGATAGTGACGTCACTGCCCATGTGAGGCCTTATCACTTAAATTTCCTCATAAATAGCGAAATAATGTTCAGATTTGAAAAATCTTTGGTAAATCGATAGATATTAACAGAAAGAAGTTATACAAGGTCAAACGAAAACATACACTATAATAGTGCCATCTCATAAATACGTGTTCTTAAGCACAACTTTCTTGCTCTTATAGTTCCCGAGATTTTTGGATTTTTGGTATTTTGGGTTTTGTGAGCGTTAGAGTGGGCGTGGCTTGATCGGCCACGCTTAAGGGGCATCATAAACACCTACATGCTTAATCCGAACTTTCTATCACTTATAGTTACCGAGATATAAGTTTGTCTAGAAACTGCGAAAACCGTCTTTTGAGCCTTGTGGGCGTATGGGTGCGTCGGAAACGCTTTCTTCTACCTTTTACATACTTTTCAACGAATCTAGTATACCCTTTTACTCTACGAGTAACGAGTCTCCGCTTAAAAGATTATAGAATTGCCGAACTGTGCAGTAAATCTTCTCACCATGATATTTAACAGCATGATGAAACTGGGCTATTATCCGCAACAATGGAAAAAGTCTGTCATTACTATGATTCACAAAACTGGAAGGGACAAGTCTCAGCCTTCATCATATAGGCCAATTAGTAAAATACTGGAGTCATATCTGCTGCATAGAAGTTTCGCAGTATGATGTAAAGACTTCCGACCCGAATACCATCCAATTGAGGCAGGAGTACCTCAAGGTAGCGTACTTGGACCAACAGACCTTCCGATAAGCAGTCTGACAACAACGTCAACATTTGCTGATGATACTGACATTCTAAATTATCGCATAAAGGATAACGAGCAAAAGAGCAAACACCTCACTTTTATCCTAAAGAGACAAACTTGTCCCCGCCATCTCATATACCACAAACATATATTGGAGTTCACCTTGACAGACGGCTTACGTGGCTAAAGCACTTCGAAGAACACGACTTCAATTAAAAGCAAGAAGCCTACATTGGTTAATAATTTCACGTTCTCCGCTTAAATTGGAGTACAAGGTACTTGTATACAATGCAGTTCTCAAGCCAATTTGGAAATATGGCTCCGAGCTTTGGGGAAACGCATGCGTTAGTAACCTAGAAGTAATACAGCGAGCTCAATCAAAGATACTTAGAACTTTAACTCGTTCACCGTGGTACATACGGAATTAAAACATTCACAGAGTTTTAAATGTGGGATCTGTTAAAGACGAAATAAATAGGCTTCCGCTTTCTCTAACATGGAGGACTATCCTCTCATGAATCCGGAGAAGATATCTCCCCACCCAGCAACAACAGCTAGGGCCGTTCTCCTAAAAAAAGATTTGAATCAGTCTCGGAGAGAGAAGATTCGATAAATAAATACCGTAATAAAAAAAATACAATCGAACCCGAAGCAAGGCAGTTAAGATTTTTGGTTGAATTGAGTGACCAGCATGACTGCTTGTCAGCCGCAATTGACGTGCAATCGAATTATCGCACCGTAACATGAGTTGTGTTGATTGGAATGGAGGTCACCTGCTATTCCGCATTTTACCCGTGTCGTTGTACGGGAAAACACGCAGGGCGACACCTACGCACCGTTGGATGAAGAATCGTCTGTGACGCTTATCGGCGACGAACTCAACCACATCCTAAACCTAAAAGGCGAGAGTCGACAACTGTATGTACAGTGGTTTGGCTGAAAATGTGCCAAACACGAGAATGGTTAGCCTGCAGATCAGTGCAGCAAGCAAGCCAAAGCGGTATGGGCTAAAGAACATGAACGGTGTAGGCAATTTGAACCTTCCGAATGCGTACCTACCTGTGAAGCCGTACAAGGATCCTAGTTCTACTGGATAATGCGCATCTAGGAATACCCATCAGAACTAGAAGCTATGGATCTAGAGGCCAGCTGGCGCCGTCAGTCGCAGATGGCGGCGACGCACGGACCTTGAGTCTCCTGGAGGAGACGACTAAGCGAGTAGGCTGACGATATGAAACCGGGGTGCTATTGAGAGACGACGAGGAGCGACTGCCACAGACCTTCTGAATGGCATTCAAGAGACTCGTCAATATCGAACGGAAAATGAGGCGCGATATGGACCTCGCGCGGTTCGACAATGGAATAATGGCTGTAAAGAGGCTACAAGCCTCTCCCAGCAGTGCTTTTCTATTTTCGAGAAGGAGCAGTTGGGGTTTGTGCAGACATCAAGGAGATGTTACATCGGGCTGCGTATTATGGACGGATTCTAGAACGGTGTTGCACTACACTAAGCAGCACCCACCGGGTGGCAGAGACTTTATAACCCACTAATGGAGATTAATTCGATCTGCCAAAAAGGTGGCAGATGGACCTGAGCATTGGTGCTATGATTTATTCGACGATGCCGTGGACTACATTGCAATCGAGAAGAACACGAACTAAGGCCGATGAAGTGCGCTGAGGCAAAAGACAATCGCAGCGAGAAGAGTTTGCTGGAGACAGCCTAGGAAAGGCCGTCAAGGGAACCCGTCTAAACGGGTTGTCCCCATACTTCGAAGACGGAGTAATGCGAGGCTGTGGAAGGATTCGGGAAGCGGGTCGGCCGATTATAATGTTTCATGAGGAGGTACTGGTGGAGATGATTATGTGGAATCACCACGGAAGGATATGACACTAAAACACGGAGGCAACTATCGGTGCAATCAGGCAGAAGATCTGCATAATGAACTTACGGTGGCACACACGGAGCGTGATGAGTAAATGCAACATCTGCCAGCTACAGAGGGCGCGACCAAAGCAGCTTGAGATGGGACCCCTGGCACAGGACCAGGCATCGTGGAAAAGGTGTTCACCGGAAAAGATGGAGTACCTCGTTGAGCGGCGCTGCGAAATAACGATCGAGCTAAGACGACGATATGGTGAATGAGGCTGCTTCACGGGTGTGGGGATGTCGTGAAAAGGATTGGGGCTATCGATAGTTAGTCAAGTTTAAATCTAGCGGCGCCAGAGATCGGTATTTTAGTGTGAGAATTTGAGTATCTGGGTAGTCGGTCACTCTAAACGGGACAATGAAGAGCTTAAATTAGGCGCGACAACTCACACTGATTTGCGCTATGATAAAGGGACGATAGGGAAACTGCGGTAATCTAAAGCATTGTATTTGGAATAAGTTATCTGAAGTCAATATTTTAGAATAAAACACATTACATCAAATCATCGATATTATCATTGATTATTCGGAAAGCACTCCCCGAGATCGGACAGGCGGAGTCAGTCTGTATTCCTTTAATTTTTGATTTTCTGAATCTGTCCGAATAATGTACTGTAATACTCTTGATCTTCTTCATTAACATTAATTTTCCGGTACATTTTTTCAATGCCCTTTGATACACCAAATGGGCAGTTACGCCATTTGATTATGATATTAAACATACTTTTTTGGACTGTTGGTCTAACCCACATAATGTCATTTGTACTTTTATTGTTTGGACCTTTGCACTACTACCTTTTATTTTGGTTGTTATGCTGGATCCTCTTATCATGCCAAGACGACACTTTATATGCTGAATTATCTATTTATCTGTAGACAAGCCGATATAAGCGATTGCGAGTAGCTGCTTTTTCTTCTTGTCTCTCGCATTAGTTCTTTATTGCTGTATAAATGGAGTCGCAAAGCTGAGCAAATAAATACACAATGTTGAGCAACTAAGAGCTTTTAATTGCTTCTACAGCAACCCGGGGCAATTTCCAAATTTTATTCCGAGTTCAAACCAAACCAAATCAACTCCACCGCAAACCCACGCCGAATGCAAGAATTAAAGCTTAACAACAAAAGCTTCGAGCTTCAGCAGTTCTACAAAAGCTCTCAAAAGCGCATGCTCTACACAGTAAACCGCATGCGAAACTGGAAGAATCAAAAAAATATAAACTGCTGATAAACCCGCTCACCCGTCTTTCTCTTTGGCTGCTTTGTCCAACACACAACATCATATCATTCGACCTTTTCTTTTACACTGCTCACGGTACCGCTTTTTTCGTTTAATCTATATATATAAGTTAACTGTGGTCAGCCAGACCAGAGTCTTTGACCATAGTCAACGTGACCATAACGCTCCGGCTAAACTGCTGACCCAGCAATAGGCCGGATGCGCGTGCATAGACGGCAGGCACGGCATATTTGCGTGGCCACTGTGAGCTTTGTTAGCTATGAGTTTATTCTTTGTTTTCTCTTCTGTTTTGACATTCATTGAATAAATCAACTGCTTATTTAACTTAACTCCTACAATCTGTCGTTAAAACCTTATCATTGAAAAACTGTCTGAAACCCTAGGCCATTATCTTTCTAATTCATTATTGGGGAATCTTCGGCCAGCAGCCAACAGTGGACCTGACGTCCACCCTCTTGTGTTCATCTACAACTTCGAGGGACCAGATAGACGACCAGTGAAGCTTGCGTTTGCCGACATTCATCATTTTATATACTTAATTGATTGGCGCTCAACTATTGGTATCTAACTACCCTACCGGACAGATCAATATCAACTTGGAAGTTGAAAAGTGACAGCGGCGCGGGAAAAACACAGCTGTTAAATTTTAATAAACACAGAATTACAGAACATGTATGTGGGCCCCGGTTAAACCTTTTATGTGTTCTATAAAAATTCTATAGTTCAGACCAGTGTAAAAATATTAAAGATACAAATAAACAAGTCGGAAGTGAGATTTTCAAAGAATCTCAGTATTGAATGTGACGACCACTAAGTGTTTATTTCTTTTTTTTATGGTATCCGGTGGAGGAGATTTACTCAAAACCCCCATTATTCCATAAATAAATATTATAGTATTATCGCACATTATTTTCCCTGCGGAAAAATTTAATTACAAACATAATAATCCATTACTTCAAGGGCGCGTTGAAAACTCTTTTATGTGTTTACGAACCCATTGACATGAAGGGCAATGTTCAATGCAACGACCCCTTAGACGCCGCCAAATGCCTGCCCGAGCTTACGGGGCACAAGAGACATACGTCTCTTGGCGGCAAGCAGCAGCCGTATATTTTTTTTGTCCTTTTCTCGGCGAAGCCAAAAGACATGCCAACTGCGTTGGCATTAGCTCAAGAGGTGGAATTAAACCACGAAAGTTACATCTTGGCAACTACGTTTGCAAAAAGCCAAGAAGATAAGGATCGTAGGCAAACCACAAAGCCACAAGATCGTCAACAAGTCGACGATGACGCCATTTCCGAATACGATTTAGAAATGATTCATTTTTTAGGGGAAAATCCCCGCTGCCCGACATCAGACGAAGAGTAGTGGGGAAAGAAATGAAGTTCCTCATCGACACGGGCGCGTCGAAAAATCTCATCCGACCCCACAAAGGTTTAAAAGGCGTTCGCCCTGTCGATTCCCCTTTCACCATTTATTCACTCCATGGAGTTACAACAATCACGAAGAAGTGCTTTATGTTGTTATTTAATTTAAAGCTTACGTTCTTACACTACGAGAAATTATACCCGTACCCCATGGGAGCAGCGGATTTCGTCAACAAAGAGATTGAAAGATCTGCTTAAAAACGGGATAATTCAGAAGTCGGTATCCCCTTACAACAATCCGATATGGGTTATGTATAAAAAAAGGAACCAACGAGCTTTGCAACCGAAAAATGCGACTAGTTATTGACTTTCGCAAGTTAAACGAAAGAACCATGTCCGACAAATAACCCATGCCAAATATAAACATGATATTGGGCAACCTAGGTAATGCTAAATACTTCTCAACGCTGGACCTCAAGTCTGGCTGTCACCAAATCATACTCCCAGAACGCAACAGAGAAAAAACTTCTTTCTCAGTGAATGGAATACGAATTCCGCAGACTACCGATTGGCCTCAAAAATGCAGGCAGCATTTTTCAGAGGACCATCGACACCATCTTACGGGAACAGATCGGCAAGTTCTCCTATGTTTACGATGACGACGTAATCATTTCTTCGGAAGACGAAAACTTTCACATTAAGCACGTAGATTGGGTTCTTCTGTACGATGCGAACATGAGAGTATCGGTAAAAACTCCAGCTTTTTTAAGAAAAGTGTAAGCATCCTTGAGTTTATAGTTACTTGTAACGGTGCTACAACGACCCAGAAAAGGTAAAGGCCATAAAAGAATTTCCGGAAGCCAAAAGTGTTTTTGAGGTACGATCATTTCTAGGCCTAGCCAGCTACTATCGATGTTTCATTAAGGACTTAGCAGCAATTGCGAGGCCTATTTTGGACATCCTGAAAGGGGAAAACGGAACAGTTAGTAGACACAGGTCACGAAACATTCCGGTTCAGTTCTCTGGGGCGCAACAACAAGAGTTTCAGAAATTACGAAATATCTTCGCATCCGACGACGTGATGTTAAGGTACCCCGACTACAAAAAGGCATTTGATCTAACGACAGATGCCTCGGCCCATGGCATTGGCACAGTATTGTCCCAAGAGGGATGCCCAATAGCAATGATCTCAAGGAGATTGAAAGACAGGGAGGTTAACTACGCCACCAACGAGAGGAAACTCTTAGCCATACTCTGGGAACTGGCCAAGCGACGACATTATCTGTACGTGGTTAAAGATATCAACATCTTTACCGACCACCAGCCGTTAACCTTTGCAGTATCAGAAATCCAAATGCAAAGATTAAAAGGTGGAAGGCGCGCATTGATGAGTCAGGGGCGCGGATTTTCTACAAGCCCGGCAAAGAAAATCTTGTTGCCGATGCATTGTCACGGCAACAACGGGACAACAAGCTCAAACGTGCACAGTCACCATTCACAGCGAGCTCTCCTTGACACACACAATCGAAACGACGGATAAGCCCCTGAACTGCTTCCAGAAGCAGATAACTCTGGAGGAGGCACGCTTTCCGTTAAAACGCAGCTTCGTCATCTTTGAAAACAAGAGACGGCATGCGATTAACTTCTCCTGCAAAGAGTCATTACCCTATGAGCTCGCAGACATAATCGTTCCTAAGGGCGTAATACAATGATACAGGACGAATTGATTCGGCGATTTCAAGCCACCAAATTTTGGCATTGCAAAAACCGTGTAACGGATATTTTTGCAGTGCCTGAAAGATGGGAAATCCTCACCGTCCACCACAAGGGCTCACAGATCGGCCCAGGAAAATGTTAAGCAGATACTCTCCGAGTACTACGTTCCAAAGATGGCCAAGTTAGCTACCGAAATCGTAGCAAGCTGCAAAACATGTACGAAAGCCAAGTACGATAGGCACCCAAAAAACATGAGCTCTCCCCTCTCATGTGGGAGAATTGCTACATATCGACATTTTTTACTCGGTCAAAAAATACTTCCTCACTTGCATCGACAAGTTTTCATATACTACAAATCATGAACTTTTTCCCTAGGGCTAGAGTAAATTGACAAGGGGATAACCGATACTGTGTAAATTATTCGATTGGCAACCGCCAAATATAAAAAGTCAACTTACTCTCTCGTTGACAAACGACCAGTCGACATCGGGCAGGAGACAATCAACATGATCGACATGTTTCCGCTATCCCACATGAAGAAGCTTCTGAGCGTGGATACCGCTCACCTCCAGGACTTGTTAGAGTCATTGGGCGTTTATCACAGAGTAGCTAGGAGCTTGGATTTCTTAGGATCAATGCTAAAGGTCGTAGCACGGACACCGGATTCCGGTGACTTAGAGAAAATCAGATTTTCCGAAATGAAGTTAGTCGAGTCAAGCAATAGACAGATTCAAATAAACACTAAAATCCAAATCCAAATTAATCAGCTAACCTCTAGCGGCAATTCAATTTTGAGATCAGCGAAAAACTCACAAGTAGACACTGGACATTTATACGAGACACTGCTTGCTAGAAACCGCATGTTGATGACGGAATTACAAAATTTAATGCTTGCGATAACCCTTGCCAAAATTAATATTGTTAGTCCGAACATTTTAGATCATGAAGACTCAAAAACTGTTTGGCTTGAGGAACCCACCGACACACCTATAGGAGATCTTTAGTCCGCCTCGTCTGTAAAAATTCTGCAGTCCGCTAACATTTTACATTCCGAAAATTAAACTAGCCTGCAAAAAGTTTACAGTGAACCTTGCGTTTGCCGACGGCAGTTCGACATTCATCATTTTATATACTTTATTAATTTATATAACTTATGGTCAGACATGACAAGAGGGGGGAGCATTCCCTCGGAAACCACCTAGTCAACGTTATGGGCATCCTCATATCCTGGGTTTCCAGTTCCTTCGTACACAATTTAAACTTTTCATTCTACGCAGCTACGTTAAAATAAAACAGTAAGCGTTTTAATACGTTACATTGGTTTTATTATTATAAAGAAAAGTCGTCTGGTTGCCTCGGGGGTACAAATTGAAGTCCCTCTCAATCATAATTTTCATGGCTTGTTGACAGCATAACGCGGGCAGAGCTCTGAAATTATGAAAATTGCTTGAAAATTTGAAAACTTTTTTAAAGTTGGTAGCTCTGGCAACTCTCTAGAAATTAAGCTGTTAAACAGTTTAATTTGAAATTTTGTTTATTGTTTTTAAAGCATTTTTTAATATGATTTACGTAAGATTTAATCCGTACAGGAATAAAGATCGTAAGTCAATCGTACTGCGAGTAACAGGTAGATGGCTTGATGACGACACGAAAATCCTAAACTTTCTTAAGGGGCTATATTCATATAGTTACCTGTTGAAGTTACAGATTTATTTAAATCTGTCTGGTTTTTATACCCGTTACTCGT
>NW_024573346.1:0-52596 GCF_018153835.1 Drosophila eugracilis | reverse complement strand
TGCACTGGAATCAGGAAAAATTAATTTTTGGCCATTTTTCGAAAATTTTGATGATGGTACCCTTATCAAAAGTGAAAAAATCGTTGTTTTCGTTGTCGTTGTTTTAGCTGTACGTCGCATTTTGACCATTTTATAGCTTAAAAGCTGATAAAAAAAATCACCTAGCATAGCTTAAAAATCATTATTTTTATGTTACGTCTAAAAATGTCCCAATTTTTATCACTATTTTGCCAAAAATTGCTCAAATTTCGAATGTTATTCATCTTTGAGCTCGTAATTTAATTCCCATCACAACTGCATTCAAGGTTTGATATGTACATTTTTGGCCTTTTTTACCTACAAATTTTGATGTACCCGTTAACAAAAATTCAAAAACTGGCCAAAAATGGATTTTTTCAAATCCTCACCAAAATGACAGGATCCTTAGTTTTGGTCGTTAGCTGCACAAAGCAGACGTTTTATTCGCTGTATTAAAAAATGATGTAAAAAGTGATTATCCCGATTATCCTTGTTTTGGCCATAGAAATGGGAATGATTACCCAAATATGTAATGTTATTTCTCGTCTCTCTGTGACACAGCACTTGTATTCTATTTTCTCTCAATGTTTTAAGCACAAACTCATGTACCGACAATTGACTTAATCCTGAATGGAAAGGGAAGAAGCTGCTCGGTTCAGAAAAGCGCAGTCTGTTTGCTTTTGTCTTGAAACGTTTCAACTTCACAAGCCGCCAAGTTGAACGAGTTGAAAAATGAAGCGAGTCTACGGGATGAAATCCATTTTGTTGTCCCGACACTCGAGTTGCGAGCGAGCGATGGGAAAATTCAAATATAAAGCAGATTCAGCCCCAAAACCCTAACCCACACCCACGTGGCTTACATGACTTTGAACTTTTATCACCTGCTACCAAATGCTGCTGCCAGCCATCCAAAAAGGTGGGATTGGGGTGGAGAAAATAGGAGTGGAATTGAGAGTGGGTGTAACCCAGCACTTACCAAAACAATTTTAAATACTTGCGGTAACACGCACTCGAGGGTCGAGGCGTGTTGAGTTCCTCAACTGAGGCGACTAGACAATAGTTTGCCACATACATTTTATCTGGACATTGGCAGTCCAAGTTGATGACCATAGTACAATTAAGGTCCCCAGGCATTCGAGATATTTGTTTAATTTACTCCACCCGAAAATGTGTGTCGACATTATTAAATGAACGAATCCGCTGTCACATCTAACTGGAAAAGGTTGTTGTAAATAATAATTATTATTTACATCCACAACGAGTTGTTAATTGCAGGATAAGACCCTAATTGCAGGACATCTGATTGTTGTTAAAAGGGAAAATATACTTAAAAATGTTTATTACGTCTTTAAAACAACTTGATCTGGTATTCCTATGATTTTGTTTTGGTTTTCTAACAAAAAATAGGACAGTCATTAACCTAATATTAAACGCATACCATCGATAAAGAAAAACATAGCAAGAGTTCCAACTGCCGACTATCATTTATGCACGCGGAAAGGACTGAAACTTTTATCAATTTACTAGCTGTGGCAGTCCATGAACCCTATAGTTTAGACGCTCATAAACATGTCGAGGTTACCGTACCGCACCGCCTGGCAACTTTCACACAGCACTTAACAGAAATCAAACTCATGTGTGTTTTTACACGTGTGCTTGGCAAAAACCCCTCACAGTTGTCTGTTCGCAAAACTTTCAAAACTCGACGCGTCAAGGAAGTGCGATAAAAATAAACATGAAAGTTCAGGGGCCGCAAAGTTAGTTGGCCCCTCCTCCTTAGGTTTTCATAAAAAAAAGAAAAGTGCAACCGCACTTTCCTTCTAACAAAATGATTATAGAAAGAAATGCCACAAATTTTAGCTTGCAGGGCATGGAAATCAATTAAATTGGCAAACATATGAAACCGGACTGTTTGGGTAAGCCATAAATCAGAAATTATTACTTCACTTCTGAACGCTGTGGGTCTCAGTGTGGCGTGTAATCAAGAAATCAGCATCAACTGTCAATGGGATTTCGTTTTGAATAAGTCACACACAAATACAGGAAATTCTCAATTTCAAATAAATATTGGCAAGCCTTCAGTTTTTGTCATTGTCCTCACCCAAAACGCAAAAAGGCATTTATAACATTTTAAATTTCGTACTCAAATTACTTTGCTCATGTCCTCGACCACAAATTCTGCTGACTGACCTGAAACAAAAATGTTTCTGTCTCTTCTCGTTTTTCAGTTGGCCAAATTGTGTTTGAAATGCTCGGTCGAAGCAATAACGTTTGACTCTGCCTATTTGCCTATATCTATCTCTCTACTCTCTACGTCTCTTTTTCTCTTCTCTTGGCCAAAAACCATATATATAAATTCATACCACTTTCTGGGCCTTTTGTTGGCCACACTCCCTGCAGCCTTACCATTTGTGTGCGAGATATTCAAATTTATAAATTATGCAATTTTATGGTTTTAAGGCGTAGAATGTGCAAAAATATTATTTTACACACATTTATGCTCGAGCATGGCACCGCACACACACAGAGACACACAATGTGCAGGACGACCTGGTGTCCCTTCCACAGGTTTGCCTTGGGGCGCCTCCACCTTAACATAATTTGCATGAATTTAGGTTGCTCTAATGCCATGCTGGGCGGATGCAAAGGTTGAGCGTTGACCGGACAGCAACACTTATCTGAATTATGAATATGCAGCTGCTTATCGGTAGTATATATAGATATATATACACTTGCAGGTGGATGGTTTTAAGACCCTGCTGAAGATTTAAGCAGCTGCAAATTTTATTTATCATCAAAGATTGACAAAGCACTAAATCTCTAAGGCAAAAGTCAAATGCCACCAATAAATACACCTTTAAGACGCATTTAATTTAACTGCTACTCCTCACACCTGAGAGCTGGCTGGTGGATGGATAATTAAGTTTCACGACTTTTAGCCAGCTTTAAGCCCTTTTCCGACCCTACTGGCGTTCGCTTTAACGTTTTTCACTTCTACTCGCATTGAAAAGTTGGCATTTAAAGGGATTAAAAAGTTTTTCACATCATTTCCTGCCGATTAAAATGTTCAGCGAGCGACAACGACACACTGCAAAGAACTGGCTAAGCCTTAACTATTGCCATGGCATCGGCAGAGTTTTGGATTTTGGTTTGGGTTACAGGAGGAGGAGTCAGAGTTTGAGGGGGAGGGAATTCACAAAGGATTCACATGTCGCCGAGCAAAGTTTTGCATCAGTCTGCGCTCTAGTAAAGCTACATTTACTTACAAGTTGTAACTTACGGCAAGTATTAGCACAAGTGCTCTTAAGGGGCCCGAGATTGCTCTTTACTCTTTTAAATTTCCTAAAAATACGAAAGTCTGGCTATGTTCATCAACATCAAATAAAAAATCAGAAAAAATATTAGCTTTAAAGTTGATTGCCTTGACTGGAAGATACCTTATGAAAACTAGATCTTTAAATATATTAAGACATGATAATAGAGTACCAACTTTAATAACTTTCGTTACGAGGAAAGATGAATTAAAAGGAAAACGCTTACTTTCGAACTGATCTTAACCAGCTTACTGGTAAGTAATACCTAACAAACCAACTTTCAGTTCAAGAATATACCCGATATACCCTTCAAACCCCACCATTAATGGATACCAAAATCCAAAGAGTACAAAAAATACTCTGCGGCTTGTTTGATTACATTTCATCAAACGTGCCTAAAATTCTAAAAGCACACATGTCAAACTAATAAAGTTTAAGCGAGAACGTTTTGATAACAAGGCCAACAACAAGGGCATTCACATAACAACAGGCAGTAAGTTGGGTTTATTTATTTACTTATTTTTTTCCTCTTTTTTTTCTCTCCAGACCAGACATTCTCCTTCCACATGAAACAAATTTTACATACTGAGACTCAGGCCAGACACACAGACAGAGAGGCAAACGTTTGTACATTTTAAATGCTGTGACATGAAAACCGGGTAAAAGTTATTTAAACTTTTTCTTTACCCAAGCAGGGAACACAGAGTCTTGTATCAAAATCATTTCTCTGGCTGCTATGGCTGCTCTGATGAGCAGCAGCTCCTGATGAGCAGCAGCTCCTCTCATAAGCTACGGGTATGTTTGTTTGTTTGCCCGTTTTGGCACAAACGAGCTTCCAAGCAGCCAGCCATCCAGTTGGCATCAGCATAATGATGATGAATGGCCCCGTGCTGACATATGAAGCGCATTAATACAGTCTGTGCCATTGGATTGGAGGTGGTCGGTTAGGGGGTGTGTTATGAGAAATGTGGGGTATGGTATGTGGTGTATGGGATGGGGTAGTTCCCGAGGCATGAAGCTTGGGGCTAGGGGTATGACAGTTTCCTCATGATGAGCACCCATAACGCTTAACGAACTCTCAATGGTTTTTAAGGAGATTATTAGGTTCCTGCTGAGGAAAAATAAAAATTCCACAGATTTATTACAATTTTATTTTCATTTAAAATACTTAAATAACCATGTTTGGACGAGTTTAAGCGCCCACTTGATTTCATTAACTTGCATATCAAACATTTTTCCGTTAGTTCGCATACATAATTAATTAAAACATATTCAATGTTAATTATTTAAGCACGTAAAGCTGATTACATAAGATAAACAAAGCGAAATCCGTTATAATTTATAATTACTCGACGCTTATTGACTTACTTATGCAAATGACTTTGTTTTTGCAGTTAATTATCTCATAAGTTCATAATTGTTTGCATTCACTTATAATACAACTTAATGAAATAGGCGAAACGCAATGACGTGGCTATCATAATTTATTTATGTTTCATATTCTCTGACCGCTAAATTGAAAAATTTGTCCAGAAGTCTCACAATTGTTAATATCAGTATTGTGATTAAAAAATATTGCATTTATTAAGCCGCATCAGTATGCTTGTATACGGGATATGGGAATTGCACAAATTACAATTAAATAAGTAGTCAATGGCCTGTAAAATGTTGTATTAATATTAATGAAACAACAATGCCTGGAATAGTTATTCTCGTAAATTATTTGCAGATTGTAGCTTACGCAATTTAAATTCTGATTACGGTCAGACCAATTTCCCCAGCATCCAAAGTATTGAAAAAAGCAAATATACTTTTAATTAAAACAGTAATTGTAATTACCTCACACTCGTTGGGTGATAAAAAACACACATATAATAATATAATTTGCGTGGACTTTTCAAAAACAGGATTCCCCTTCGCCTTCTCAACATTTACTCCGAAAAACGGGCGAACTTCCCTGGCAACATGTGGCCAGCAAGTATGGCTGCCTTCCCCTTCGCAGTCCAGTCCGAAGGATACAAAACTACCCCTATTTTGGGTAGTACCAACCCTCACCCTTCTCACATTTAAATCAAAATTAACCACAATAAATGCATGCAAACCGCAATCAAGTCGAAATTGCATAAAATATTAATATGGCAAACGCATTAATTTAACAACAAGCCAAATGCATTAGATTTAATATGGATTCGTGTCCGTTTTCCAGATGCATAATTAATGCCTCGGGGCTCGGCAAAAGTTTATCAATATCCGAGCAAACGTCTTGGGGTCCTGGGAAAGTTTTTTAATAAATTAAAAAGATTTTCCCAAAATATGAAAGATAAAAATTGGGCAAGGTGAAAGGGAAAGCGAAAATCAAAACGAATGATTAATGTTTAAGAAATATAAAATGTGCCAAGCGATTAAAAGGCGGCCTTGCCAGTAACGCATTTATTTATGGCAATCATTTATCATTTGTTGGCCGGACAACGCCCACGCCTCCCGCCCTTTTTGGCCAATACGCCCAGGCTAGACAGGATGTGTGATAATGCACCAAAGGCATGCGCGACGCCAGGAACCCTGTCCCGGCCTTTTACATTTCCATATAGGCCATTTCGATGGCCAACATGCCAAACAATTATTTATTTGATGCTCTACCTGGCTACCTTTTGAATAAAAAATTTGGCCAGCACATCGATACAACTGACCCCAGTGTTGGGGATTGGGATGAGGGAGAGGTGGAGGTGATGGCTCCCACAGTGAAGACAACAACAAATGGAGGACACGGCTCTCTCGACTCCAGTCCATTCGTACCACTGACATGTGTCAATCAGAGGCCCCGGAACAGGGAAATAATCTCCGCTCGGCATGAACTTAAATGTATTATGACAAATATTTTGCAATCTCTGCTGCAGACTGATGGGCGGGGTGGGGTCAAGGTGTCCTGCCTTCACTTTTTTACCCAATGTTCATCAAGAAAGTGGGTATATTTGGGTGGGGAAAAGAAAAAGTAAGCATATAACAGCTTAAGATTATTAAAAAAACATTTTCTGAAACTTAGAAATGGTTTGTGGCTTTATTTCTACATGCCAAGACATACATAGTCTTGTAATCCTAAGAAATTGGTTTTATGAAAGGCTTTAATTCTTTTTATACTTAAGACTTTTGGCGATATAGAGAGACTTAAATAAACAATTTCATAGGCCAATTTGTTTAATAAAACTGTAAAGAGTAAGGGGTATCCTTTGACCTAGATCGTCCTTTCCCCAACTTCTTCTTGTCTGTCAAGCCACGCACAATTCCGTTTAAATAAAAATCATTTCGCTGCAAATTCATTGCGGCATACGACTGCTTTTGACATCGACTTTTTGTCCGTGCAATCTCGCTGTTCGCTGGCGCCTTTGTTGCTCCTGGATGCAGAGGCAGATGCAGAGGATGATGCATCCTGATGGCTCTCACTCTCACTTGTTTGCCGGCAAGAAAATCGCACGGCGAATTTTCGCTTTCTCCCTTGAATTCAGCTCGCTTTACTTTTTGTTTTTTTGGAACGAACGGACATGCCGTAAATCAATTTTATATTTATTATTTTATGAATCGCAATTGCTTTTATTTTCAATTTGAACCGCTTGGCTTGGCTTGGCTTGGCTGGCTGGCTGGCCGGCTGGCCGGCTGGTCGGCGGTGTCGGCGAGCGGCACTTAAGTACGCATCGTTTGCATGCGCGGCTATCGCGCAATTTAATTTACCGTATGGCGCACGAGCGACCTTAATTGGAAATATTCGCATGTGTCCGCCGTATCTCCACTGGTCTCGCTCTTCATATCTCCTTGTGTCCTGTTCTTGTCCAGGTTTGTGGCATTGATAGCGCACAGCACGTAATTTTGTGGTCAAGGTGCCTCTCGTTTTGCTCTCACCTGCAGCCGGATGTGCGCTTTAAGATAGGCTACATAAAAATGAAATTAATTTCACAGAAATAATGCTGAAATTATGAGAAGTTGGTAGTTCCGGTATGGTAATGGGTAATACGCTGGAAAAGTGCTTTGATGAGGTGTGAAATTTTATTCCAATCACTAACATGGATGAATGTGAATAACTTAAGGAAAGAAAGAGCTGCTTTAATACGGATTAAAACCTATAAAAAGGTAAGAAATAATAATGATCAAAGTATAAATAAAATCAAATCACTTCTACTCAGTACCAAAATCCAAATCCCATTTTTAAATAAAAACTTCGAGTCATAGGATATGCCATTTAAAATCACAAAATTAAAAAAAGTAATTTAACTATAAGAATCGGCACTGCAAAGAATATTAAACAAACCCATCAGCATTAACCCACAAACGACAAAGTGTTGCATGTGTGTTCCGCCGACTAATTGAAATACTTTACACTAATGACGGTCTCCATGCTAATGACACGGCCAAACTACTTATTAAATTGTCAATGAATCGCACGGCGCGAATGCTATTTCGGGCTGTTTTGTTGAATGGCTGATGATTGGAGGGAATCTCTTTCCGGCTGGGGCAGCAACAAATTGAGGTCGCTTTGCCACATATCGCATGCAAATTTCACAAAATTCATTCCGTTCGCTCGACCAAACGAATGCTTTTACCCAACCAGCCAGCCAGCCAGCCTGTTGACATTCTGCGGGGTCCTTGAAGGCAAAAAAGGGTGGGGTAGGAACCGAATGTCCTTGGTGCCTTTTGTAATGTGTACAAATTAACGAAATTTGCATATTAATTAAAAGTTAACGACGTTGTTTGGTATTGGTATTTCCAGGCCGTTGGCTGCCAGCTGGCGGGTCCAAAAATCATTTACCCACCAATATACAAAACACAACCAAACATCCGAAGAACCAAACAAAACCATTTAGCATTACGTTTGTCGGAATGATTTAATCTTTTGCTATTTTCCCGGATGTCCCCAGCCATCAACAGCTGGCTAATTATGCAAGTTCATACAATGCCTGCAGCCAACTTTGATCCACATTCTCGTCCTTAAACCTTCTACTCCTTCTCATCATCACATCGATTCAAAGTTATAATTGCTGGAAAACTTTTAGCTGAATACTTTCAGCCAAACATCGTCGATTTGATTGCCGTTGTTGCATTTCGAGCTAGGCAAATCCAATTTTCAATTTGCCAATTGCATCAAAGGCAAACGGAAAGGGCGAAAGGCGGCAGGCGGTTAGAATGTGGTTATAGTTTCGGATTAGTAATTGGCATAAGGAATTGGTTTAGAACTCAAGTGGGCAGGGCTGTATGAAAAAAGAGCACAAACGAAAAAACGCTTGACTCAGGGGAATATATCAAAAATTGTTATGAGAAAACCAACACGACGAAGGCTGCTTTCAGTGTCAATTTGCTCATGTCCATATCATCCAACGACCGAGGCAAATTTAATAAAGCTTGAGAACAAATTGCAAAGTAATTTGCGGGGTGTTTGCCAAAGGAACGGGGTAGCCACTTGCCAGCTAAAGTATTGTATATCCAAATCGGAATCGATGCAGTTTTGTGCAAACCCAAATTGAAATGACAATAGGCCAAACCACATACACACACAAACACACACGCACACACAATCCACAATCCATTTTGGAAAAGTTAGCTCCAGAGGCGGAGCATCACCATCACCACAGCCCATTGAGCTTGGGAACTGGTCAAGTCAGTTGGAGCAGAACAATTGAAATAATTGCCCAAAATGTTTTGGGGGAGAAGAGAGGAGGGCCTAAAAGAGCTAACCGATGTCTAATGGGAAAGAATAACACACATATATACAGCACACACACACACACACGCAAGCTGAAGAAAGGAAAACCAAATCCTGCAGGCACAGCAGCATGTCGATTTCCCAATGCCAACGCACAGGTAAATGGAAAGAAATTCGGTTTGTAAAATCCTCTTTGGCCATTGAGGCTCGACCCATCACATTCTCTGTAAATTCAGCAACCAGTTAACCAGCATTCGCTTCTACCAGCCGAACTCAACTAATTACTGAAATAATATTTGCCAAAAGCAGGACATGAAGGATGACTCCGGCTGAAGTGGCCGCATAAATCTTTGCCTCCATCCTCCAGAGAATCTCTCATTAGATGAGGAGAAGGAAGAGCAGCAGCCAGCTCTGATAAACACATGAAATATGCTCGTTTGAGCCTCCGTTTCGGCACATTAACAGAGCACTCAGTTGCAGGACGAGATGGAGTGAAATCCGATTGATTGATGGCCACACAGCGCGTCAAAGCAAATAAGTTCAGATCACTCGGTCATTGAGGGATATCGATAGGTGGGTTCGGTTCTGGTTTTTAAACTGGATTGTCTGGAAACTAGCCCAAGTTCTTACCCAATCACGCTTGCTACTACAAACTAAGCCCGCCAGACAATGCTCGTCGTCGTCGTCGTCGTCGTAATAAAATTTTCAATAACATTTTTAGCAAATCATTTCAGTGACCTCCAGAGCGAGAGAATAAATATTAATAACTTGGTCACTCAGCACAAAAAGGTGAAGGCTAAGCCCAGCACTCGTAGCTCTTCTAACCACCACAAACAGAATCCAACTGAGAGATAGAGCTTCTCAAAAAATAATAATAATAATAATAAAGCAGCGGACGCAGCACGGCGAGGCACGTAAAGGAAGGGCAGTGAATAGACAAATAGTTCTGTTGCTTGATGACAATACAAAAACAGTTCAGACAGGACAAAGCGGCCCGAGCGGCACAAAATAAATAATAAAAAAAAGAAAGAGGAATACCAACCGGCGCATAATAAAGAACAGTCAGAAAGGGTGTTTTGAATCGGGGTTGGGGTTTGGGTTTGGGTTTGCCAAAGCAAAGGGTCTTTTAAGCACTTAGAAAAAGAGAAATATTGAAAAAATTCTAAAGTTAAGAAGTTGAAATTAAGAAATTATGAAACGAACCATCGTGAAGTATAAAAAGAAAACTTCTTTCCAGATATTTTTCAGATATTCTTAACATTTTCCTAAAATCTCCTGTATTTATACCACCATTTTCCGATCAGTGCATAGAAAATGGAAATATTTTTATAGACTCCCTGGCACATGAATAGACGAGAGAGCATAAGAATGCAAAGCCATCTACCTATGAGCCAGCCACTCTGGCTTAGCCACATGCTCTGTGCTGCTGGTCTAAATATTAAAATTCATACACCATGTCGTACAGCCAAATCAGTAGAGCTTGGTGGTGCTACTACTGCTACTACTTCCTGCTCCGCCTCATCATCATCCTCCTCCTCCTGCAGCTGCTGATCCTGGTGCAGGTCCTGCTTCTGCTTCTGCTGTGACAACAATCACAACGATTTTCATTAGGCAAACAGCAGTGGCACAGCATATTTGCCGTGAAGCGACGAGATTGGGCTAAAAGCAGAGTGTTCCCCACTACTCAAACCCATTCACCGTACAACAATTGCACAATTTATGTGGCATATATTTGCTGCACAGACTGGCCAGGTCAACTGGCCCAGACTGGAGCTCTGTCAATCCGGCAAACCTTTTGCACGCCTCCACAACGTGTCCGACAATGCCATGAAACGAGCCGTTAAGCTAACACAAAAAAAAGAAATGCTAGAATACTCATAAAAGCTAAAGCGATATATATGCATACATACGGTTAGGTAGTAGGCAAAGGTAGATGAGGGGGGTGGTGGCACACCGTGTACACTCGACAAGTAAACTGCAAAAATATTACAAATTCAAAATGCTAAATGTGCATTTAACTTGTGTATTTATGTAAATCTCTCGGAAATTATTTCACCCGTTCCCATTCCATAAGTCGAGGAAAAGCGGACATGAACTACGAGCTGGAGGTTTTAGAGGTTTCGTTCTGGAGGTTGCGGGTCTCAACTCCTCCGACTGCAAATCATTTGAATATACTGGTATTTTTCAGCCATTTCTGTTGTCAGTCCCTGCCACATGTTCATTCCGATTCCGCTCGCCTTGTCTGCCAATTGTCACCATTTCGGATTGATGGCAAAGTGAACGTTGCAACGCTGCTCCTTCTTCAGCTTTTACCTCTGAGTCCTGGTTTTTTGGGTTCAAGTTCTAGTTCTAGTTACTGTGCTGCGGTTTAGGTGGCGGGGTGCAAGGTGGCTATAGCTAGCTACTTCTGCCAGGAACCACATTGCTTTTGGTTTTTGGTATAGTTTTCGCTTTACTTTTCGGTTCATAACTGAGAACGAGCATTTTACGGGCTGCTGTAATGGTATCTGTGCTTTTTTTAAGACTGCCAATAAATCTGTACAACTTTGTGTGAACGAAGACTCGCTTGTGAAGTTTATGCGGTTGATATTTGAAGATTTAGAAAATATATTGAAAATGTATCTTTAAAGTTACGAAATGCTATAAGAATTCATCATAAGGACAGCAAATGAGAATCCATCTCGCTTTTAATAGAATAAATCATCATTCTCAACTCCTCATAGACTTAGTGATTTATGTATTACCGACTAAGTTATGCGTATAAACGTATTATGTGGTAACTGGCTTGCAAAAGTACAGTCATGAATTTACCTTGGCGTGGATTCATTTGCGTCACGTTATTGCATATTTATGGCGACTGCCCTGCACCAAACTAAACTACGTATGAAATTATTCAAGGTAATGTGTGTGTATGTGGGACGACGCCGGTGCATTACGAATTCTGGTTAGCCAACAAAGTGCTAAATCCGATTTAAGCCCCAAGTCCAAGCCTGAGCCGGAGAACGTAGAACGGAGATGGGAGACCATTGGACAAGGCGGACACTTTGGGAGAGTTTGGGTTTTGCTTTTGGATTGTCTGCAAGGGAATATGTAATGTGAGTTGCTCGAAGCTCGACCTTTTGCAATTAAGTTTTCAGAAATCAACCACCAGGCCAGCATTAAAGTTACCCGTACATTTCTGATGAGGCACTCCGTATTACCTTTGGCATTGAGTTCTACCCAGCCACAGCCATAATATCCAGGCAGTCCGGCAAGTTCACAGTAAAGGAGAGGAGGAGAGGCATTCAGGCAGATGGACAAACAAACAAAACCCAGCCAGGACCATGGAGTACAGTGATTCAATTTGCTCTCAACACTCCGACTTGAATGAGTTAATCCTTTGCAAATCGCCGGCATATTATCAGTCTGGCGGGACTCATCGAAACAATGAAACGAGACGCCCGTTGTCAGCTATTGTTTATCAATTTTATGCAAATCGCAGGCACTTCTTTTTGGTGCTCTTACAGAGGGTAGTTATATTACTCTATGGACTATGTAACCTTAAGGGACTTTGGCAGAAGAGATGAAGCATAAGTAGAAAGTGCAGTGAAATTAAATTTGGATGTTCCGGATACAGAATATCCTAGAATATAAATTCCTGATCTAGACTTTGATATTTTGGAAAACCAAAAAAGAGTATCTAAACTTCGACTTTGGAACTCCAGCCCACTTTCACTTATTTTTTTGTTGTTTTCGTCGCCGTTATCAGGTGGACGGCATATTTTCGAAATTGAATTAAGTTGGCTTTTCGGCATTGAATACATTTTAATAATTTAATTTTATATGCAGGCGGCGAGAGAACGCACACAGCAACGGGGGCTCAACGTTTAATCAAATAATTAAGATCTCAAAAACTATTGGGAGTGGGTAGTGGTGGGTGGCGATGGCGTTGGTGTTGGCAAAAA
This sequence comes from Drosophila eugracilis, assembly GCF_018153835.1. NCBI lineage: Eukaryota > Metazoa > Arthropoda > Insecta > Diptera > Drosophilidae > Drosophila > Drosophila eugracilis. The sequence goes on along the minus strand of NW_024573346.1, from coordinate 39,634 downwards.
GAGTATTAGCCTCTTGAAGAGTTTATCTTACGCTGGAAAATGCTTTTTTCTTTGAGTGATGATAAGTGGGCGGCTATTGGTTGGTTTTCTGTAGATTTTTGTTGGGGGGAGGGCGATTTCTAAATGAAATTGCAAATGTTCAGTTTTCGGGCCGCAGGGCGCAACTTTTGTAGCTGCTGTTGATTTCCGTTTAGCCGAAAATTCGTTTTAATCCCACACGCACTGGCTTGCTGGTTGGCCAAACTTTCACTTTTTGCCCCGCGGCGAAGGCAACTGAAATTGAAACTGTTTAGCTGGCGGGAAAAACGAGCCACGAGTGGAACACCATCACCAGCATGAGCCCTAGATGGGAAAAACCCCTGGCTGGGCTAGATGCTGTGGCAATCATGGGCTTCAAAACAAATCCAATGCCCCGGGACACACACGACTTTCGGCGGGCGAGATTTTAATTCAATTACATCTGTAGCTGCAAGTCGTGTGCAAATATTTTCATAGGACAAATTAAAACGTCACCCCGTCCCAACAGTCCACCAACTCTGAATCCTCGGAATCCACCACCAACTCGGGCAGAAGATGCTACTCACACCCACATGCGTGACTCGCTGTTTGCACTCGAGACTGAACTTTTAGCCCTCTTCACTGGCATCTTGGCAAACAAGCCTGCTGGCCAAGATTTAAAAATGGCTTGAACTGTTGCCGCCCCGGAAGGTCCTGCAGCTCACACACATAAACACACACATTTGCCCGGCAGGATGAGCTGGTGATTGCGTGCATTCGTGTCTGAGGATTGCCACTGGCCACCCGGGGCATATAATTGTAGACCGGCGTGAGTTTCAGCATTCTGCACTCCACTTTCCGGCCAGTGGGGGCCAACAGTAGTTCTATTTCTGCAATTGTCTTCTTTCTCGGTTCCCTCGGTGCTTCTTGCATAATAATGATTGTAGTTGGCTCTCTTCTACTGCCCCTCACTGCAACACCTCTTTCCATTGGCACACACACAGTAGAGCAACTATTTATCTGTGTTTTTGTCAGGATTGTGGCTTCTTTTCGGTGCCAGCTGTCTGTAATTATGTGCGCATAAGCAAGGGGTGGGAGAGGTGGCACTCTTCAGCACAATCTCGTTGGGAAATTGCCATGAATCAAGCAAGAATGGGTAGTTCTAGAGACCAACTATAAGAATGCTCTACCAAAAGTGGTCTTATATGGTAATGAAGGAAGAAGCTTTGAGCAAAAAGGAAGCTTATCTTCTTTCAGTACTTCCAGTAGTTAAATTAAATTAAATTTAAATATTATTTCTAACTATCGTATAAAGCTTGTCACATCCTTAGTACCGCCCTAAAGAGTATAAAAAACCAGAACCGACATATTGTGACATTTTTGGAAAGTTCTTTGTCATGTTCTCCGACTACAATTTAGGCACCCCCTGCTTAAAGCCAAGCTAAACATATGAACTTTAACCAGAACTTAAGACCCAAGCTGTCTAATAGCCAATTTCAGTTAATCAAGGGGGAAATCTTAAATTCAATTTACGCGTTAATACAGTTATCAAATCGCTAAAGCCACTCGAATATCAATGACTTTCCACACGCCAGCAATGCCTCAAGGTATTCAAATTACAGGAATTTCAATAATTAAAAAATGCATCGATGAAGCGAAAAAACAGTAGATGTAGGAAAATATATATATATCTATATATATCCAACGCTACGTCAATAAAGCCGCAAGTTGGTCTTTGGCCAATGGGGAGGGTGATGAAGGAGCGATATAAAACCAAAGGAGAACTTCGCACCGGAAGTCGGTATGGGGCGAAAATCTGATGCGGAAATCGAAATTTGTTAAATGGAGCAATCGATGGATGGCGATGACTGAATGTGCCACGCCCCGCGCAGCCCCCCTTTTAAGCACCTTTCCCCAAGAGAAAATCCAGAGTCGAGACTTGCGTTTGGTTTTACATTTTATCGCTTGTACGTTTGCACCATTTCAATTACAAACAATAACAATAAAAAGTGGGCGAAAGTGGGCGTGGTACTTGAGGAAAAGCGCGTCCATGAGGGGGTCGGGGCTAGGAATTAAGACAGAGTTTTATACTATACACATCTATCTACTATTGTGGTTGCAAGTAAAGTTTTAAAAGTTAAAAATGAAATATTTAAAAAAATTTCTTAATGGGTACTTTGAGAAGTGGGAACTGCTAACAGAGATAGACTATAATATATATCCTAATCAATAACAGCTAAATATATATATAAGTTCTATTGTTGTGACCTCTGTTGTATATAGAAGTGTAGAAAAAAGCGGAAGCAGAAGTGCAAGGGAATTAGTTCACACGGAAGTGGCTCACCCCCAGGGCTTCCAATTCTCCACCAACCCCATCTACAGGACAGAAGGACAAGGAGAAAGGGGAGTACAGGAGGAAGAGGAGTGCAAGGAGAAGGAGGAGGAGAAAAAGAAGCAGTAGGGGGATGAATGAAGGGCAAGCGGAGCATCGTAGCGTTCGTGCGGAAGTTAGGTGTCGAAGCGGGAATTGTAGGTAAATATTATTGTAAAAGAAATTTAAATACGGATTTTTTCCACTATCTCTGGCTGTTCTCATTCCACCCACCCTCTCCTACCTCCTATATATTCTAGCCAAGTTGGCCCCATGGCCTGACCCATTATCCGGTCGATCCTCTTCTCCTCCCGTCGTCGTCGTTTTTTTCCTCCACCGACGTTAATGGAATTTCTGAGCTCTTTTTTTCTTTGCTGTCTTTATTGCTGGAAGGTGGGGGGGCGGTAGAGGGTTGGTAGATGAGGGGCCAAAGCATTTGCTCCTTAAAGTCCTGCCTCTCAAAAGTTTTCTTAAGAGAAGAAACGCAATTGGAATAAACTAAAACTCGTCAACTCTCAAGGCTCTCGAAATCAATTTGAATCGCACATAACAACTGCGACTGAATTTTCTAAGAAGTGCAGTTAACCGCAACGGGGAAATGGAAAACTCGTTTGTGGGAAAAAGCTCCGACATTCAAATGCAGTGGCGTATTTTCCATCCTGGTCAAGGCTAAGCAGACAGACTAATTTTATGTATGTATGTTATATATTTAAAAAAGGAAAATAAAATTCATTAAAAGAGCACACGGACAATAAATTCTCTGTAGAACAGCAAATGGCAGATGGGAAAAACCGAAGGCCTTGAAATGCAAGAAAAGCTGATGAAAAAATGTTAATAAAATAAATAATAATATTTAAAATGAAACAGAATAGAATGTTGGATGAAATGGCATTTCTTTTTTAGTCAAATAAAGCAGTAAAAAATGTTTTCCATTGATGGAAATTGTATAAATAAAGATCTTTTTATAGTTTAAAGGTCACACACAACCAACATCCCGAAACCGATCTTATGGCAACTAATTAATCCCACAAAGTTAAGACACCAATTAGCTTGCATCAAGCATATTAAAGTCATAGTTTTTGTTCCCGTGTAGCCTTCGCATTATCTCTTACCCCAGCCAAGAACTTTTCTTATAATCATCGATGTCGGCCAACAAACTTAAGTTGGGGCGTGGATTGCCTTCGGCGATGGCATAGTTCTCGAGCACTTTGCATTTGCCACAGACATGGCCTTGCCGCTGTTCGAAGTTGTTCAAAGTAATTGAACATGCCTCACCTTGCAGCAAACCGTCTTCGAAGATGGAGGAGGAGTTTAACCCACCCAACCATTCTTCAAGCTCCCATAATCTATCAGAGAAACTGCAATTGCAAACGCAAGCAAAATCAAGCACACAGAAAAAATCATCATCTTAAATCTATAATTACTGATTTCGAATATCAAGCTTAATTAGGGAATTTAATTAGAGTTCGGAAGACATTAAATCAAGATGATTTATTGTAATTGACTTCTATAAATGACTAATGCAGTTCTGCACTGGAAAAACTAACTTTCCTTTAGAAATAATTTATTTCACAAAGTCTAACCGACAAACAGACAAAGAACAATCCTACCTTACATAAACATCTAACCAGAATTACCCAACTATTATTTTCTCAGTGCACAAGCAAGGAGAAAGTAGGAAAATCTCTTTTACTCACTGCAGGGCATTCGTGGTCATGCTGTTGATGCCTCGCTTTTTCACGGCGGACTTTAGCAACTTAACAGATCATTGGTCAGTGGAGGTGGATGTGGCTATGTCTGTGGCAGTAACAGTAGGACGGTGTCTACTATGTACACCCCCTTTTCCAGATTACGGAGTGTGCCACGTGGCGGCAGTGTGGTCAGCATTTGATTCCCAATGTGCAGTGCACAGCGCTTAGCGCACTCATTCAATTAGCCATGTCCACTGATTTACGAACTGGGCTTGAAGTGTAGAAGAGAGAAGTTTGGGGCGGCGGCAGTGGAAGATGCGGCATTTGAGCCGGGACTCGGTGACAGTAATTAATGGGGCAAGTTTCGAGCCGAATTTGGATGGCAGTCAAGAGCTTCGTCATCGTCAGGACGGGCGTCACACCTCACTGACTGCGACGAGACCAAGTCAAATAAATAAGCCAAAAAGAAAGCCAAAGCTAACGAAATAAAATCTCACAACTAAAAACTTATTTCATTAGCAATTTCCATCAAAAAAAACAAAAAAAAAAACAGAGCACAGCCTGGCCACAAGGATGCCTGGGACATTCGAGCCACTCGATGCGTCGCTCAATTTAATTCAACGCTAATAAAAAACCATATAAAACAGAAATTTGCTGAGAATTGTGTGTGTGTGGGCATTGGGTGGATGGCCATCATCATTGATAGAAGTAACTTGGTAAGCTGGTGGGTAGCCTGGACAACACCTCCGCCGGCAGGCGAGTGTTAATCCTGACGCAGTCACAATGCGGCAAGTGAGCAGTCGCCGTGGAAAAGGACAGCAGCACACAGGACTCACAACACAGCACAGCCCAGCACACAAATGGTGAAAGGAAAACTTGAACATAAATAAGAAAAATAAAACAGCAACGGAAAAGTTTATGGGCAACATTTTTAGTTGCGGTCGAATGAATACAAAAGTGTATTCCATGAACAACACACACATTAATACACGGACACGGTGCGGGGGGGATGGGTGTAGTGGATATCCAAGAAGTAGATATAGATGTGGCAGTCGAAAGAGCCGTAGAAGTGGAACTAGAAGACATGGCAACATTTATTATATATCACAAGTGGCCCGCAGGATCCCTATGCCCATTGTTGGCCCTGTTCTGCTCCGCTGTCGTACTTTTATTATTATTGATGACAATTTTGAGCAAACAATAAAAAGAATAGCCAGCAAGCTGACTGGCCAACAACATCAGCATCAACATCATCAGCCTCAACATCTGCCAGCTTTCGGTCCTTCTGACCATCTAAGTGACTTGTGTTGGGGTCACTTGCCAGCCAACAACGTTAAACTAAACATAATCAAAACAGGCGAAAGCGAATCAAGGAGCTAGCTAGGACAATGCACAGTGAAAAATAATAAACATTTTTCTTTTATTTTTCCCTTTCATATATCATTAAGCTACAAATTCCTGAAAAATAATTTAATTCTAAAACTTTTTCCACTTCTAGTTATTGTATTCATCACATTTTTTCTCAGTGTAACAACTGTCTTGGACTGGGTAAATTGTTAAAGTGTAACCAAGAACTTTGAGACAATTTATGGGCGCGAAAACTTTTGGCATTTCCTTAAGAAACGACAATGCAGCTGCCAATTGCCAAAAGCCGCGCCACAACTAGTAAGTGAGTATAAAAATGTCAATAACAAAATAAATTAATGTGAGCGCTTCCCATTCCAAAGCCAAAAACAAAGTAAACTAAACCGCGCACTCGAAAAAATGGCCAACATTCGAGAAAGTTGCTAAGCCAAAAGAAAATATGAAAGAAAATTTCATTAAGCTTGGCAACAGCCAACGAGCCAAGTTGCTAAAAGTTAATCTAGCAAACTTTTTGGACAGCCCAAATTTTTCAGTTTGCCAAACGTGTGTGTATGAGTCTGAGCCTTATGGCCAAAAGATTTACCAGCACAGGTAACATTTGGAGATGGTTGATTTGTCTTATCTAATCTGATTGAATATATTTGTATATCCCGCAAGATGATCTCCTTCAATGGTCGCAAAACTTTATCTGTCTTGGTGAAAAAAAAACAAAAAATTATGAAGATTTTTTGTAAGATTTACTGGCTGACAAGGATGTGTGCTCCATCAATTTGATACTCCATATAGCCGGCAGTGCACTTGCCTCCTAGCCCAGCTCATATGCTGCTGACACATTCAATTGATTAACCCAAGCCACAACGCCACCAAGGAAACTTTTCGGCCAGATCCTGGCGAGCAGCGAATGGAGGAGCGGAAGCTCATTGCAAGGCAAAGTTAATTTTGAATCGTTTATCAAACAGCGTGGCTGGAGAGCTGGGAGCTGGGAACTTGAAGTGCATGTGCTGGCAGGCTGCCATATTCGAGTACCTGACTCTAGAATTTGACTAGAAAAAACTATAACCATAAGGGAGATCCTCCACATACTATATATATATCTAACATATATAGAAGAGAAACTTGTGGGCGAAGGTGCTTCAGCTATTTGTCAAATTTGACTTGACTTTGGCTCTGCTGGGCCTGGCGCAAATTGATGAAATGAGTTGTGAAAATTCACAGAGATTATATATATATCTGTGTATATATACTTAGGAACACACAGGCATAAGTTGATGGAATCAATGCGGCAGGTAGGTAAAATAAACGGAATGGAAAATAAACCAATGTTCGGCAAACAAATGGTTATGCAAAAAGAAAAACTATTCAAAGAAAAATATCTGCATTCCGTTTGCCAACTATGCCTGAAAACTTGGAAATGATGAAGTGCCAGTTGCCAAAGAAACTATTTTTCGGCTGTTATCCACCGTACGTAGTCAATTTTGAAGTCACTTAACACGCTCCATATCCTTAAACTCGAAGCTCAAGAGAGCTGATTTCATATGGTATATATATGAATTATCCTTGACACGTATAATCCGCAGCCACTAGCTGCTGAGGTGTAATCGTTTACCGCTCGAACGGAGTGCCAAATGAGGCGACACTGCGGTGCAGTGAGAGAAAATTGTTAGTACTCTGAAAATATGAGACAAAAAAGAAGGTCATAAAAAATAAAGTTTTCCTTTAGTAAAATCAAATCATCGATGATCGATCAATAGGGATTATAACTTTCCTATTTGCGCCTTAAACATTTCTCTCAGTGCCTGGTAACCCTGGAGCCCAAAGAACATAACCACTAGTCCTCCATCCCCATGACGCCACATGCTAAGCCAATCAGCCCTACTCATGCAGGAGCTGTGGCTTTATGGTCAGGTGTCTCAAGATGCACGACTCTTTGGGGCGACTCCAAACGGCAGGGCATTGTAATGAGCTCATTGCAAGAAGGGGTCCTTGCCGCACAAAAGCACAACAAAAGGAGGGCGGCAAACAAGGACTCCTGCTGATGCTGCTGCTAACTACGCGCATTTTCCGATCCATTTATCACAGCAACAGCCTCCGACGGGCAGGACTCGAAACCAAAAGCGAGATTTTAAGCGATATCCTGCCAGACGATCATTGCCAGAGCTCATTGTGCTCCTGTTTCTGCTGTTCCTGCTGCTGCCCTATGTATGTGTGTGTGTGTGTGTGAAGTGTGCGCGCGAGTTAACGGGAAATCGCAATAAATGCGGCAAATGTGTTGCTTTGTGTGCTGTTAAACGCATTTTTATAGAAATTGCTTTCATGCCAGCCAACCAGTAAGCGGGAAAAACCAGAGAAAGCAGCGCCCATTTGTATGCAATGCCTTTTTTTCTACCCCTCCTATTTTCTTCTTTTTTTTCACTGATTGCACTTTATGCGAATATCCTTTGTGTGTATATGTGTGGGGTGCACATGCAAGGCAGGCAGTCTTTAGTGCACATTTCCATGACAAAAGCACACCAATTAGCGAGCGTTTAATGCAAATGTTTTCGATTGCCACATAATCGCTGGCATAGAAGGCCTTTTAATAAGTTAAACGCCCAGGACAATGGTAGCAGGATATTGTGCCACGATGATTGCTATGGCTACATCCTGACAGACTCACGAAATTAACTGGAGTACGACAATTTCCTAGCTTCAGTCACAGCTCCAGCTGTCGTAAAACTTTTATTATGCATGCATAGAGGGAGATCTGGGAGTCGGAGTTGGTCGGTCCGTTGGACAGCCAGGCTGGCAGCCAGGCAACCTACAAATAACTGAGCTTCCTTATATAACAGGCGAAGGCAAACACAGACGCACCACGGGGAGCGACAGACAGGTCCCAAATGTTCGGTCAAAATGGGTCAGTGCCACCATTAGCTCAGGAAACTGGAACGCTGTCGGCCCCACAAGGCGAGATTAGCCCATACCATAGCTCACCCATACACCTGGCAAGCCCAAGGCTGCTCATGTATATAGTATATACATGCATGTATGGGTTATGGATGGGGTAGCAAGGTGGGGATGGTCTTCTAGGGGATAAAGGTTAAAATCCTAAAACATTGTTATATAAATTTAATTTAATATAAAGGACTTAGCGGGGCTTAAAGAACATAAAGGACTTTTATAAATATTTATATTTGTTAAATTTCTAATCTAAGGAACTTCTAATCTTAAATACTTAGACCAGTATATCACCAAATAAATAATTAGAACTGCTTAGCCTTGTCAGCACTGCGGATGAGTGATATATTCCATAGCTAAATCAAATAATTCTAAAGCAACCCACATAGAGTATATTCAAGGCTTAAATATTAAAGCCTCTTCAGATATACTGACCGTAATCAAAATAATTATTTATTTATTCAAATTCCCAACAATACAGACCAATCAAGCGTTTAATATACACCCAAGGTCCACTTTAATTCGAAACTCAAAGCCAAAGCCCCACACACACAGACACACACATCTGCCCCAACAGCTCATTAAATTTTTAAATTTCAACCAGATTGCCGGGTAAGAAGCTGAAATCATCAACTCTCAATGAATTGCAAACGGCGAGACCACAAAGCAATTTACACAAGCGAATGCAGTGGAGGAGGCCATAAATTAAAGCCAAAATGGTGGAAATGGAGTTTTGCGGGGAAAAGTGGAACATTTCACCATTTCTCACATTCAAATTTCCCGCATCCAAACAAATCCGGGCTGAATGGTGGTTGCACTGGTCCATGAAAGCACAGCCAAAAAATATAAAAGCAGTTAAGAGAAAGAAGGCCAGCGAAATAAGAACGAGTTGTGCTAAAAAAAAAAATACCCAAAAAAACTGGCTACAAGGGTTAACATGAATGACCGTTTGCCGGCAAGGCAACCGCAACAATTTCTACAGCCAAGCGCAACTTAATTTCAATATAAATAAATAAAATACGCCGAGTTACTTCTGGCTTTTGTTTGTATTTTTTAGATCCCTTCTCAGCGAATGAATACGATTTCTCTCTCTATATATATATATATAAATATATATACTATATATCAAGAAAGGACAGCTGCAGCGGACAGCCGGAGATTTCGCCTAGATTTGCCGCAGTAGCTGGCAAATATCATTAGATAACGATATAACTACGACTTTCCTGGGCTCGGCTCACACAAATAATCCCATTTATGTACTTATTGCCGCCACACATCCGGTCAACAAGTTGTTGTGTCTGCTCCAGGATTCCACAAGGCAGTCCTGTTCTGTGTTCTGTGTTTCGGTTCTCACTGGCTTTTGTCATCGACGCACAGCACAGCAATACACTGGCAACGTGGGTGAGAGCATACGGACGTAGGACATGGATGGCATCCCAGCTATGTGTCATTGAAATTCAATAAGGACAATTCCCCCACGCAGCAGGCGATGGGTGATAGAGGCGGTGGTATGGGGCGTGGCTGGACTCAGAGCTAACATTGTGGGGCCAAGACAACATCGTCTTTTGCTGGCCAATAACTTCTGCTTCGTTTTCTCAATGCGCAAACACTGAGAAAAAAGTCTTAAAAAATAAGAAATATAAAGAAAAAAAGAATGCCTAAAAAAAGGATTCTCTAAATAATAAAAACAAATTTTTAAATATTTTAAAATAGTATTTTCATGTTCAAGTTTCATACTTCTAGGCGCCTCCCTGTTTATCTGTAAAACTTTCATTTTTACCATTTTACATCCCCATTTTTTCCAGTGTCCCCCAGTCTTGACTCCGTTTCTGGTCCTAGTTTCATCCAAGGACCAAAGCCAGATGACTTTCGTTTCTGAGAAATTGATTTCCGCTTATGGCACTTTGCCTTTGCTTACATGTTGCTCGAAACCAACACAATGAATATTTATGTGTAGTTCCCTCTCCTTCTCGCACGCTCGCTCTGTCCTTGTCATCGACATGTAAAACTCAGATTATGTTAATGACTTCATTAAATCATCCAGAGGTCGGACTAACGGACATATAGACATCTTCCAATTAATTATGTTTACTTAATTAAATTCCAACTCTGTCGTTTGCCATCTTATCGCCACAGTTTTTTTTCCCCTTCTCCTCTTTTTGGTGAAAGCCTTTCACCAAATTCTCTCATAGTTTTACGGTGGCATCAAGCATTGGCATCAGCAAAAAGGTGCATAAATGTTTCCTTTTTGGCTGGCAGTTTTCTCAAGTTGCTAATTGCTCATAATTAGACGCGGCGTACGCGGTGGCCTGAAACAAAAATGCTTTCAGCCGAGTCGCAACTTCCTGCCAAGCTAATTAAAGGACTCGCCCGGCAGTTAATGCGCTTTTAAAGGCATTTCACACGAAGCGGCTACAATAAAACTAATTGAAAGGAAAGTTGCTGAAAACCTAATTGCCACAACCAAAAAAAAAATAAAAGAAATGGTGTAAAAAAGAAAAAAGGGTAATATCTTAATCTTAATTGCAGTGCGAAATGCGGCAGGAAACTCACATTATAAGCGACACATACACGGCGTATGCGCAATGTTTCGATACCCATCTCTCTACATATACGTATACATCACTCTCGAACCGAGTGCCAATCACATTAGCGTTTAATTGTCCTACAAAGGCTGACCACAACAAACCGGAGGCATGCAAATTAACTGCAAATATGTCCGAACTGTGGTCCCCAAACACCACGACTACTCAAGTTATGAACAAATTATTATGTACTTAGCCCAACCGACCGCAAGATGGCCAGATACTTATCTAGAGTAATGGCCAAAAGGAATGTTACACATCCGGTTGCTGGGTGGGCAGTAGTACATTATCGATGCATAATTCACTCATTTTTGAACCACTGTGCCAACGGGAGTACATGTACACATGCGGTTAGTGATTGAGTTGTTCGCTTTTGCAACTGATTTATTGGCCACCACAGAAATTGCGCTCAATATTATATTGAAACGTGCCAAATTGAATGCATTTTCAGTCAGGGGAAAGGAAAGGGGAAAAACTATACCCCCATCTATCTCTCATAGAAAACAAAAGCACATCGGGAATGCATTTTGAAAAGCATGCCTAATTTTATACAGCAATCACTCAGGCGCATGTATTTTTCCGCCATCCATTCCGGGTGGTTTTTACCCCATTTTCCACACATTTTCCCTGGCACATTCGCATCGCGTACATCCCACATGCACACCGTTCCTGAATAAATCGTGGTGTTGAGTGTGCGAAAACTGAAATTGCACTTCATTAAATAACCATCAAAACAACTCAATAAAATACTAAATTCTCGCAGTGAGCACGAAACGAACTGCGGCCACTCAGTTTGGGGCACACACATACATACATATATACAAACTATACGAGTATATAAAAAAAAAAAAAAAGAAAATAAAACAAATGGTCTAAACTTTTTCAATTTAACTGCGATTACATTGCGCGGTTGCTGGGCCAAACATACAAACATATAGCCAAATATATTTGGTTAAATTCTCGGAGGCTGCACAAGCAAATTCCGGCTGAGTGATGTGGCAGCCATTAAGGTCGAAGCGTTTCCAACTCAAATGCACACTAATTTAATCAAATGCAGTCCATCAATGCCTCTTGCATTTGATGACCAAGCTTCAGGCTCTGTCTCTCTCTTTTCTGGTATTAGTTTACTTTTACATATATCCATATCCACACTGTCCAGTCGCTCCAGAAATGTCGGTTTTCGTTATGACTGTCGTCAGTTAGCAACGATAATCAGAATGAGTTAACGTCACTTCAGATACCCGAGAAATGGCATTAAAATGTGATAGAACACACGTATGCAAATGGCAAAACCGTTTGCGGAATTCATATGGCCAATATGGAGAATGCTGCTTGACAAATAAGATCTGCACAAAAACCAAAAAGTTCAGTAATTTCATTGTGTTTTGTGTGTGTGAAGTCGCCCGTATCGAATTCAACATTTTGCCACAGAATATTATTGCTCAGGAGAAAAGAGATGAATAGTTTGATAAAATTCTGAAATGAAAAACTTAACAAAAAATGTACTTCCAAGGTTGCGACTGAAATCATTGAAACGTAATCATATAGGCATTATGTTTACTTTTATTTAAATGTGAGAAATATTTATCTACCAATGCATAGTTTATAAATATATAAATAATAATAATTTTGCTTCCGTATTAATATTCTTTTCCTATTAATTTAATCCCTAATTTCTTTAGAAATCCATATCCTTACCCTTCAATCGATTTAACTCACAGCTTTCCTTTGATGTCGAATTCTATTTGTGCACGAGCCGTGACCCCAAGCCAAATCCCACTCAAGGGCAAAATTCATTAATAATTCGGCAAAAACGTTAAAGACACAAAGTCAAAGCCTAGCGTCATAAATGAAAGACAAATAAATGGCCCAAAAAGAAGTTGGAAATGAAATGTGAAAGGACATTCCTGCTGGCCCTGTGGCTTTTGTTTCGACCAAAAACTTTTAGCATTGTTTTGGGGAATTCTTTCTGGCTAGCAATATGCAGCAATTATTAAGATTAATACTTCTAATATGATGAGCGTTTGGCCACAAGAGCGTGACCAAGATGTGTGAGGTCGAGCTGATGTGTTTTTAATGAGTTGAAGGAGCCAAAAGTGGAGGGGATGTTAGGTCATAGCAATTAAGCAACATTAATTAATATTAAATATTTCAATGGCAATTAAATGAAATAATTCCTAAATGCCCACCGAACAGCCGCAAAAGCCACAACTAGAAGATGGAAAACTTTTTAGTCCGGAGAGAAAATGAAAATTTCATTAGCCGCAAAAGGCCAAATGGATTTCCTTTCAGCCCCCTTATACATAGACTATCCATCCACCTACTTGCCATTCAAAAAGTTTTCAGCTTATCCCAAAAAGGACACATGTTACAAAATTAGCAAATAAATTTCAAGTAGGACCCAAACTTGCCGCGCGCAATCCAAATGCAAATGAAATGCAACACGATTGTTGATCAGGGATGAGGAAAAACGAGGGGAATTTATTTAACTGAACCGAAATGAAACGAACTCAACTGAACTGAAACCCGTGCTGCATTTCTTATGACCGTGGGCAGGAAAATATTTTCCAAGGCATTTCAATTTGGCCCCCGCAATACGCGTAATTGAAATTTGCATTTGTGTGGAGCGTAGGCGAAAACAAAGCTAGGGAAAAGAAAATCAAATGAAATGGAGGTGGGGGAACGAGATGGTAGCCAAGAAAAGCAGAAACGAATCGAGGGCAAGAAACTCCATCCTGAAGAAAGACCAATTAAGAGCCGCGGCGTGGAATTTTGATTGCGGTTTGCAAATTTCCAACAGGCCAGACTAGGAATTCAGCAAAAGAGGCCTCACAGGCCTCTGCCGTTTCGGCCACGAAACGAAAGGTAATGAAAATTTTTATTTTTTCCCTGTTTTCCTCCTTTACTTGGTCACTTTTCAGCACATTAGAACTGTTGATATTTATTTAAAAGAAAAAAGAAGGAAGTAGCAGGACCTGCCAGCGTTGACATTCAAGTCAATCGAAAAGTTTACACAAAACGCGAGTCTGTGTCCTCGGTCACCTGAGTCAACAGCTCTGCCTGACCCTCTCCGTTGGCAACGAGGCAATGAAATGCCGCCAGTTGCTTTTACCAAGAAATTCCAAAAAAGTTCCATGAACCAGTAAATAAGTAAGGAGAGTAGGTACCAATCACTGGAAAAAGATTTTACGGATTTTGAAAAAGGATTTTGATAACTTTTAGCCTGTTTAGGGAATTGATGAAAAGGTTTTTGAGTTTAAAAACTTGATTCTTGGGCAAAAGTTGTTGTCTTTTTCTAAAGTTCTTGGAAAGTTTTATTATTTTTGAAAGCTTCTATTATATTTACTAGAATATAACCCTAAAAATCATTGCTAATCTGGCATAAGAAAACTCTAAACCCAAATGTACTTCCCTTTTTAAGCACTCATAAACAAATATGAGTTTCGCCATAAAAACCCACACATAAAGTCACAGCCCACTTCGAATTACAAATTCTAATACCAAGAATTTAATCACGTATAACAATTTTTCATGTGCCAAAAAAATGTCTTAAAAACTTTTGAGCCCGCACCCCTCGACCATCGTACCGCAAATTGTTTAAAACAAGCATTGAAAAAAAAAAAACACAAGAAGCAACACAAACAGGCGGCTCAATTCCAGGAATAAAGCCAGAGGACATTTGTGAAAAAGGGCGAGGAGAGGCGAGGGTTTAGACGTCAGTTCGCATTAGGCCCTCAACTATAGCCAAGGCCAAGTTTTGGGCCGAATCTGTGGACCAGTAGCAAAACGACGCTTGCCACCGCATTGACGGCCGAAAGGCAATGGAACCGTAAATTCTATTGCATGACTTGATTAAATTCGCATGCAACGATGACCGTCGACCCAGGAACCCTAAAGCCGCCTGGAACCCTCCGCCCTGGTAACCACCACCATCAGGTCAAACAAAGGCCAGCGACGTTGCCAACTATGGCATAGCTGGAATTTCTTGGCTATTTGCAAGCTGCCTTGGCCCATGGCTTCTGTTTTTGCTTGTGGATTTTGCCTTTCCTTCGACCGTTTCCTCATTTTAACGTTTTAACGTGACTTAATGAAGTTTCAGTGTCACAGCAAAAGCTGCTGCTCCAGCTCCTGCTGCTCCTTGGTCCTCTTCGCCTGTTAATTTTATGATGGATTTTATGCAGAGCGCGCCAAAAAGGAAACTTTGAACTTTAATAAGTATGTGTATGCAAGCATTTAACTTTGCCATCGTTTCGTTCCTAGATTTTTCCTTCTATATAGATTTTTTCATCTATTTTTATATTTTTTTGACCAGAAGAGCCGTGTTAAGCTAGCTGAGCTAGCTGGCTGGCTGGCTGGCTTCTTTTCTATGGGAACTTTGCTAAAATATGCTTCAGAGGGCTTGAAAGCATTTGAAGTAATGAAAAAGAAGTGAAAAAAAATTGCATCCAACAAGTAACCACGCACACACACACACACACACATACTGGAAAAGTGGTTTCGAAGGGGGGTTGGGTGTAACTATACAGCGAAGCTGCGCAAAATTTAACGAAGCTTAACCTCATTCAATGTGAAAATACACTTTACGTGTACTTTGCGCTGTCATTTCGGGCGCAACTCGAGCAGCAATTGTGCAAATACTTTGTGCCGAAAGTGCGGTGACGAGGGGCGTTGGTGGTGATGGTGGTGAAAGGGGGCGTGACTGGGGCAGGTGTATATATAAATATATATTTGTATATATATGTATAGAGGTGGTGAACTTTTCAAACTTAAATGCAGAACAGAATGATGAATGATCCAAAGATGCTCGGTTGCTAGCAGCCCGAAGAACTCACTTTATCTCCGTGTTTCGACGACTTTCTCATTGCTGGTGAGGAAATATTTGATTTCCCGCTTAAGGCAACAACACTGAGAAGAAGTTTTTGTCACAAAAAGATAACCTTTTACAGCATTTTATTATTAGATTTCAAGTTCTTAGGCCACATTTCCATTTATTAAAATAAATTTCGTATAAACGGGATTTATATCCAATCATTGCAGTTTCTATTTTCCTTCTCACCTATTAAACGATATTATAATAACTTTAATAATCTGAAACAACCCCCCGCTTTCGCTAACTGCACATTGAAATCGCGGTAAATCTTATTTTCTCAAAGGTTCTTTAAAATTGAATCACTCTTGCTCCAAAGTCAGCTTCATTGAATGATTGTCTATGTGATGGTGTGGCGGTGTGGAGATGTAGAGAGGCCAGGTAAATTATGCAAGAACATCGATACCAAATGTCGTCAACTGCATCCAATTGAAAACTGAAAGTGCTGCTGCAACCCGAGATCTTAACTGGGTTTCATATGGCCGCGAATCTCCGGCGATTGCACTTGGCAAAGGCCGCACCGCAGGCACATGAAACGCACGTCACCGAGCGTCACCATTTGTGCAATCAAACATCGAAATGGCCGCGACATTGACCGCAAGCTTCCAGAGTGTGAAATCCGATGCGGCTGGGAGCCGAACAATGCACAGTGTTAAAAAATTGAGAGGAAATCTGATGAAAAATTGTCTTAAATTGGAGAAAAACTAGCGGAAAGCTGGGGGAAAACTTAAATATTTTCGAAAACAAGTAATTAGCTTATTTCATTCAAACCATTGAAATTTCTTAAAGATTTTAATAATCTTAACCCTTAACCCACTGTTCGTTAGGTCGTCGTCCATTGCGGCCCAGCAATTGCGGTGGCTGTGGATTTTGTGATTGCGGATTGTGCGGCCAGCGGATCGCTGCCTCACTTGCATCTGAAAGGGACAATCTGGACAACTGTTCCGCCAAGTGAAAGTGAGGGCCTCCACTTACACAATCCCTAGCCGAGAGCCAATGAACTTGAAGTGCCGAAGACTATCCAATTACAAGTAGTGCACTCTATGTGCGCGGGTGTGGGTGTTATAAAAACACCAACGCGATGTCACAAATTTGCATTTCAAAGCGGACCAACACCCACGACAGCTGCATCCAAAAAACACGCACTCCGTTCGAGGATTGGGACACAGGACAGCCAGGACGAACATACAGAGAGATACCCACCCGTTATGAGACCGCCAAAATCCGGCCAAGGCATTGGCCTACAAGCCAACAGTACATTAATGATCTATGCATTAATGTGGCTCTCGTTGGCCATGACAATGGAGGCCATAGATGCCCCATTGCCGCTGTCCCTGGCGGAGTTCCCGATTCTGCCGCTGGAACATGGCGGCAGCAAACACCATTACCAGGAAACTGGTGTGGAATCGTTGCCGGGATTAACAGGATATACGCGAAATTATTATCACCCCTCTGACACTGCAACGGCCGATGACTTGGCAACATATGGAAATTATGCTCACAACCTCCTGGCCACCCACCACAATCCACATCCACATCCACTACATTCTCATGCCAGTGTCTCCTCCCTTGGCACCACGGCCAATGGCTTTGTGCCCTTCTACTACAACAGCAAACTGCACTCGCAATTCAGCGAGGATGAGGAGCCGCGTCGCGACCCATCGGCCAATATCGATTTTGTCATTAATACGGCAAATTATGAGCCAAATTCCGCTGGCTATGAGGAGGAGCTACATCACAGGGAGCCCTTCGACAGCTATGCATATCGGCCCCGGGTGCAGTTTCCCACGTCGCCACCCAGTCATTACCATTTCGAACAAATTTCCAATTATCGGGAGAACCGGCAGCACCAGCAGCAACACCATCAGGAGGAGCAGGAGCATGAGGATAATTCCAGTGTCTATGGACGGCTCAAAGAGCTGCAAACATTGGCTAAACCAGTGAAGCGTCAGCAGGAGGACTCCCTATCGAATCACCAACAACAAAATCAGGATCTGCCAGGAAGACACCAGCTACTAGAACAGCGACAACATCAGCAAATCGAAGGAAGACAACTGCAACACCAACAGCAACATTTCCAGCAGCATTTGCAACAGAAGCATTTACATCCTCAGGATCAGCGGCAACAACAGCGCTTGGGTGTTTCCCAGGATCAGCAGCTTTTGTACTCCCACAAGGATACCCAAATTGCAGATCTGCCGGCCATAACCACCAGTGTTCGCCATACCCCAGAGAGTAGTAAAGCTGTAGCTGGAGTGCCTCTATCCAAGCACATCGAGATCACCAAGAATGTTCCCGTCACCCACTACCAGAAGCAACATGTTCCCTATAAGCAAACTGTCCAGATGCAAGTTCCTCGCACTGTGATCGCTGCCATACCCAAACCCATGCCCATCAAAATCCCAGTGGCCAAAACAGTGGCAGTTCCTCAACTGCAGGAGGTTAAGATCCCAATAGAGCGGGTGAAACCTGTGCCCGTAGAGCGACCCATTCCGTTTGTGGTGGAACGAAGGGTACCATACAGAGTGGAGAAGCCAGTGGTCTCGCCAGTTTATTATCCGTATCCGGTTAAAGTGCCAGTGGTGCGCACGGTGGTGCACAAGCAGCGACCCCAATATGTGGCACCCGGTTGGAGTGCCACCGGCAATCATCTGCTGGGCTAGGGGTACATAAGCTCCCCCTCTCTCTTTTAAAATTCTAATATGTATGCATATAATGTTAAGTCTTAAATAATAAATTGTTAATCTGGTTTTCAAGCGAGCCTTAAGTCCTTTTTGTATACCCTTTCAAGGAGTTTTGAGATATTTTATGGAAGTACAAAGAATAAAGTAAATAATTGTAAACCATTTTTAAGCCCTTAAGACAACCTGATTTTGTTAGAATCTTTTAAAGTCTAAATCAAAGTATCAATACTTTAACATCATAACGTTGTATTAACAATTCTTACATCTTCTCAAAGAACTATCTTTAAAGTTAAAATTTATAATAGAACATTGACATTTTCCCTTGGCTGTTAGGGAATTTCACGGTTAGCTTAACCCTTTACTCATAGCTGTTGACCCCGGGACAGTCAGGCCAAAGTAATTGCAATTAGTGCTTCTGAAACAAAGAAAAAAAGGTCAGACAGAACCTGCAGAGTAACTCTAAAGCTTCCAGCAACCAGCAACCAGCTCAACCAGATCCCAGCTACCAGTTACCAGGACCCGGCAAAACAAAACAAGACATTCCGAGTCGAAGTTGAAGTCAGAGTCAGAAGGCAGGTCCCAAATGAAGAAAAGTAGCCGAGTAAAACTTTTTAATTGAGCTAAAATCCAACAAATGCGGCTAATAAATATGTATTGAAGTGCGATGGTGGCCAAAAGGAGCAAAGGAACTGTGACTGCTGCAATGCAAAAGTAGCGAAAGTGCAAGAAAATGCAGCGGCTAATTGCCAAATGTAACTCCGGCAGCAACAACTTTTAACAGCAGGAGCGAGCAGCACAAGGACCAAGGACAAGGAGCAGGGCAAAGCAGCAGAAGCGGCAGCTGAAGGAGCAACAATGACGCACAAATAAACGCGACGTTCAACTTCAGCGAGGCGTTAACGAAACAGCAACAAAATTAGCCAAAAAGTAAAGTTCGGCGACCAACCAACGAAGAAAGTGGCAAGGGTCGCGGGTTCCCAAGAAGTTTCGGGGGCCAGTCAGTAGTTTTCTACTGGAAAAGTGGAAAGTGCTGCAAGTTATTGCCGGCTAATGAAATTAACTCTAATTGACGTGGGAGCCATTCGACTCAATTTTTGAAGGCGAAATGAGAAACAAGTTTACACCACATGAAATGTAATATTTGAAAAATTGAAGTAGAATTTAAGGAGAAATGATGGATGGCTTTACATACCTTAATTGAAGATTTAAATTATTGATTTATGAATGATTACACTGAAGGGAAAATACTATTATAATATATATACTGTAAATAAAGAATTTTGGGAAAAGAAACTTAAATAACGACATTCAAACGAAATCATTCTTAATATACAAATTCTTCAATTTAAATAGTATTTCTCCTGACTATGAATGTCTTTTTTATCTACAAAATATCCCCTTTTTCTAACAGTGCCACCGATTTGTTCAATTTAATTCGCTGCCGGCCACATTATTAGCATTTATATGCCACGTACCTATGCACAAGGAAACCGCAAAGCGACGGAAACCAACTAAAAATCAAATATAATAAGCATCCGTGGAAATCAACGCTTGTCTGCAAATCGTACATCCACTATGTACATACGAATATCTGTCTGTATGTAAATATCAAATGGCATTTGCAGCGGGATAAATGCGCATAAATTCATAATTGCAATGCCCACATTAACCGCTTCGTTAGGAATTTTGCTCATCTAACCACTGGCCACCACAGCCGGCGGCAATGGGTCTTCTGGCCAACAGAGACCAGTCGAACCCAAAATCCGAAAACTGGCCCACTTGCCAGGCCAATGACAAAAGCCACAAAACGCAATGAACATGGCGCTCCGGTTAGATAGTTGACCGCGAATCTGCTGATGAGACTCCCGCCTGTGACTGTGCCATTTGTGCCCTTTAACCCATCAACCCTTTAACACTGCCACTGACACTGACCCCTGCCGTTGGTTATATTCACGCCAGATCATGAAATTGGATGTGATTCTTTGACAAGCGTTTGGTATTGTAATAAGCTCAAATAAAACTGAATAATTTAATCAGAAAATAACGTTTTTATTTATTATTCTAACCAGGCCTAAAGTCAAGCCAAGATATATCGATATGTTCGAAAGATAAAATCACCCAAAATTCATTTTATTAAGAAAAGTATTTTGAATTTCATATCCTTGAATGAGTTGTTCACAAACTTAGCAACGTTTCAACAATCTTTTCATTTTTAAGAACAGAAAAACAAATCTGTTTAATCTCAACATTATCTTCTAACCTTCTTCCCTAAAAATATAGTAAATAACAAATTGATTAGATTGAATTGAGTGCACTTTCTAAAAGTGACCACAAAAATCGAAAGTGCTTAAATCAGCGTCTGACTTTTGGTTTATATTTTTCTGCTCCTTTTGAGTCCCTCGAAAAGGGCAACAAAATGACTTTATAATTTCGGAAATGACTGCGCACTTTCGAGGAGCAGGTAACCTAGCAAAAAGGGGGTTAAGAGCAGCACGGCGACAAAGATAAACATTAAAAATTAATCAGCACTTTTGGCTCAAAGTTTGATAATTGCCGGGCGGCCAAATGAAGCCAAAAGCGTAAACAGCTACAAAAACGCTGGGCAGGATTTAATGGTCAGAAAAGCGAGGGTGCCAGACGGAGTCCTCTTTGAAAAATGACAGGCAACGGCCATCAGTTAGCGCGGCAAAAGCAGCACCAAAGTTTTCAACCCTTTTTCGAGAACCCCTTTTGGCCAAATATTCGGTGATGGTTTTGTTTTTTTTTTGGGAATGAAAATTGATGTGCATCATAAAAATTTGCGACTCAGGTGGCAAGTTGTTATTTTTGATGTCCAATGGTTGGACTTTGAAGCGCCTTTCTAGATCATTTTAATTGACAAATGGCAAAGTTGCGCGGTAGAAAAGTAAAAAGACAAAGATGAGTTTAAAACTCAGTAAAGGACAACCGGGCGTATGAGTGATATTTCATGTTTGCCGTTTAATAGACGCCCGGCACCTTATTCTTACGCTCCATTGGTCGTAAAGCAAGAATGCTTGGGTATATCTTTTATGATTACCATAAACTATTTACACAGAACTTTAATAATCTGGTGCGTGCAGCAGCAAAATGTTTGCAAGTATTTTATACGCCAAAGGATTTATGTCGAGTCACAACATCCTGCAGGATCGTCTCGTGTTCTGTGAGTTTTGCGAGCGTGTGTATACGATGTGTACAGTATAGTATATGTGTGTTGGTTGTTTGTTTATTTTGCTTGCCGGCTTTTCAGTGTCTGGGTGCTGTTGACGCTTTTTACTCACTCCCACACCCATTCTCACTACCTCACACACCCTCACTCCTGCCTACCCAAAAAGTTTGCCAACACAAACAGCTACTCAGGCGTATAATTGCCATTAAAGTGCGCTTAAAATGAGCTGAGAGACCCTCGAAACGAGCTTGGTTTTATCGAGCTCAATACGTGGCAATGGAGTGCCGAGATGGCCCGGCCTTTATGCATAAGTACGAGTATCAATATTTCACAACTTGGCCCTTCAGGGGGGAACTGGCAATTAAGTGCTGCAACTTTCGGTCGTTGGAATTTTTCATGCCACATTATTCCTGGAGCGCTCAAAAGGCTCCATCTGGCTAGAAAATTATAACCAAAAGGGGTTCTTCGACCAGCTTGTGTCCGAGCCGAGAGATCTGAGATGTCCCTAATTGAAGCTCACTGACGTGTACTCGAATATCAGATTGCAATCTATTTTGCTTCAGCTGAATGGCTTCTTAGTTGCCTTTTTGAGCAGGCAAAATATGTGGGAGAGTAACGAGAAGGGAGGGGACTCACTTTGATTGACAGCTTATGCTGGAAAATGCAGAGATATGATTACCTTTAGCTTGCCTAGAGAATTGTCATCTCGGTGTCAGAGGAGACAATGCAGCAAAAGCAAATGCTGTAGGAAAAGCTAAAGCTCCAGTTCCATCTCCAACTCCATCTCCAGCTGCAGTTGACAGCAGTCAGTTGAGAAATGAAACTAAATGGCTGAAAAGCAAACATTTCCAACACCGGATCATATTTCAAATTCAAACTGTGACCAGTCAGATGAGATGAGTTTAGTTTCCAAAGCACATAATGAGCAAAAATGTTTTGAAAATCAACTGCAGAAAAAAAAGTCAACCTTCCCACACCGTAAACAGAAATGCATAGCCGTTGACATGCTGACAGCACATTATTTACCTCCCAGCCAGGCCATAGAAAATTATGAACTCCGGCAATATTGCAGAGCAATGAGTGAGCTGAAACCATGCGCAGCAATATACCATACATATATAAATTCTGCTCATATATCCGTTTTTAATAAATTAGTTTGCAATTTGCCACGCCTGACTGGGTCGAAACAGCAACCAACAACAGGGGCAAAAGTTGCAGCTGTACAAGAACTGAAGTGGCAAGGACCCAAGAACCGAAGAACCTTCTTGGGAGCAACATTCACCTTTGAGCCGCACGCAGACGTTCGTTTCGAGTGCCATAAAAGCCAACTGCACACGGCAGGAACTACATAATGTCGGCATGTATCATATAGCTGCGATGCACTTCCGTTGCGCAACGCCCTCTACAGGCGTCCCGGCGAAACCAATGTCTGTCTGAGCTAACGAATTTTATTTGCTCCTTTGCAGGATTCCAGCGATTCTCAGTCTGTATCTTAGTTATGCAATTGTAAAAATAAAAGGGAACTTAATGCTGATAGGGTAGGTAGAAATTTTATACCTAAAAGCAACGCTAGAAGCGGTACTCAATATGGTAGCTTATTCTGTTGGTCAGTTAATGTCTTTAAATTAATATACTAATTAATCACCAAGATATGTATGTTTCGCAAAAGAAAATAGCGGAAAACTTCTTTCAAATATATTGAATTTTAGGTGTGGGATAAAAGCGATATAAAACATTCAGAGCTTCACTTACCTTGCTGTTGCTCCATATCGTTTTGTTTTTATATATTGAACTATGTATTTCATCATGATTTTCTTCACAAAATTTGCTTTGGCTTTTTACACTTCATTTACTTCATTTAGGTTCAAAATATATATATTTCTGTCTTTACACACACACGTCCTTATTAATGTAGGTACATACTCGAACGAATATGTATTTGGAGACGCGGACTTCTGTACCGCGGATCACCAATTATTGTTTTGACATATCAAATTACTAAATTTCCCATACAAAAACATTTGTTTTAAGTTTTAAGTATTATTTTTAACACTTTTTAAGACAAAACAATACACGTCGCGAGTCAATTAGAAGTACACTTCTTAAATACTAATAGGCTACTGAAATACTGCAAGAGAATTTTAAGACAGAAAAGAGAGGATTAAACAGTTATCCAAAGATCTTCTCTTCTCACCCCTCTCATCATTCGCTCTCTTTTCTAACAAATCATAAAAGTCATTTTAAATATACATGTCAATGTCATGTAAAGAGCAGTGCATAAAAAGACAATAAGCTTATCAATGATATTGGTTCTCTTCTTCTCTCTTCTCTCTTTTCTTTGTTTTTCTCTCCTTTTTCCTTTCTGCTCTGTAAACAAAAAGGAAAGCTTACTAGAGATCCGTTACTCTGTTTACCTTTTCTGTTAATTTCAGTTATGTTAATTAACCAGATGTTAAACAGATGTCATCTTTTTATATATAGCCATCTATGGTTAGAAACTTGCACTAAAGGCATATTTCTCAACTAGATTTGACGTTACAGTCAAAAAACTTAACAACTTGTGAAATATTTTATAATGGATTACAATACATTAATGAAGTAATGGTTATTCGCCTTACTCAGTTGTAATTGAAAACCGGAAATAGGTATATTCCTCCCGCATTTAAACCATTTTTCTGCCCAAACGACCTTATGTGACCTTATTTCAATGCGACCTTTAAACCCACATAAACCATTTGTTTTTGTTTTTTTTTTTTTTTGAAGAATATTTAAATGAGCATTCTGAGCTGGAGCTTTAAGAGCGATTGCCATAAGCCAGTGGCAAGCTAATGCCGTCATTCAATGTCAGGCAATTTCCGGTGCACAAAACAGAGCTCCGCAACCTGGACGCCGCAACATGGTCCTGGCAAATTCGCAAATTCGAAAATTCCGCGAAGGGCAATGGCAAATTGGTAATTGGTATACCGTTAACGCACTGCGGACAGGATGGGACAATCTCCCGAAAACCCAAGCTGATCCAAAGAGAAATGGCAGAATAGTCCATACCCCAGACGATGATGTGTAAATCATTTGAGCAAAACGTAGACATAATCTCCAAGCACGGGCATTGCGACTGTGCACGTGCCACAGGCTTTTATTATTGTCTGCCCCGTCTGATTCGGTTCGCAAGGACCCTAAAAAATTCATAACATGTACCGCCGCATATCCCGAAAATCCACACCCGAAGACGGCGACAATGTGAACGCGCGCCCATCAGCCCATCAGCAGCTATCATCTGACATCAGCGACCAAGAGCCAGGAGGATGCCACTGAGCTACCCAACAGCCATCTCGCTGAGTGGCGGTCTTACGTGGCAATGACATGGGGGGATAAAAGTATCATTGCTTTTAGAGAGAGTCCTCATCGCGACGAGGCCTCCTTAGTGCTTCTAATATAACCAGACGGACGACGGTTTGGCCACGGCCAGCCATTGTGGCCACAATAAAAATTCGCATTCCCATTATATAGCCATCATTGTTGTTACTGCCGTTCCCACACAACTTGGCTAACGTATATATATATATATATATATGTATATGTATGGGTATATATACATATTCCTACCTAAATGGTTAAAGTATGGGAGTGTCAGGTGTGGGCAAATATAAAGAAAAGGAACTTGATTAAAGAGGGGTTTTTCATG
The DNA here is from genome assembly GCF_018153835.1 of Drosophila eugracilis. NCBI lineage: Eukaryota > Metazoa > Arthropoda > Insecta > Diptera > Drosophilidae > Drosophila > Drosophila eugracilis. The sequence goes on along the minus strand of NW_024573346.1, from coordinate 14,271 downwards.
GTACTTTTATTATATAAAGTAATTTATGATAATTATATATAGATAGTAGTATGCTGTTAATATCAAATATAAGTATTAAAGTTGAGCTTAATAAGAGTTTTAATCTATTAAATTAGACTCTCCAGGTTAATACAATTTTAAAAAGACAATTCTGTTTTTTAGTCCAAAAATGAAACAAAGGAAATTTGGCATGACGCCTTTTTAGCTCATTCAAGGGCATTTATATTGCATTTATTTTTTGAGTATTATTCATTTATATTAAATACCCAACCAGCAATCAATAAAAACTTACCTAAATGAAATGAAACCCATGTAAGGGTCAAAACACAGACAAAGCCCAGAGAGTTGTACATCGTAAACACTTCAGAAATCATTTTTTGGCCAAAAGTTGTGGGAAAATATTTATATAAATAGCTAAACCGAACCGAACTGAACTTTTTTTGTTGAGTTATATATTGCGTCTACAATTTGGAGAGCAAGCTCAAAACTTTCATTATGCAAAAGTTTTTTAATAAAAGTGCAAACATAGTGGCAGCTGACTCCAAAAAATCCCAACCTCTCTCTCTCTCTCGCACTCTCTCCCGCTCTCTCTTTTACTGTTTTTCTCAGCATTTTAGCCACATGGCACACATGCACTTGGCCGTTATTAAAAACAACAGTTTTGTTTACTGCCACACGGAAGTATGAGAGTGTGTGTGAGTCATCTATTCCCAATTGCATAAAATAAAGTTTTTCAGCGTTTTGCCTTTGCTAGTTTCCTTTTTTTACCTGGCCAACAAAGATATCACATAAATTCTAGTCTAGCTGGTGAAAATGGTATTTAATTAAACATTTGAAATTTGTTGCAGAAGTGCATAGACTAATATTGTTCTATGGCAATATAATTAATGCAGTTCACTCGTTATCTATTGACCAGTGATTTGCTGTCATCTCCATAAACACAACAATATCGAATGAATATATTGACTCGTGTTCACACATTTGCTTCTAATGTTGCATTGCAAATTTCATTCTCCGTCTGGCTTCAATTTAAATTAATTAATTTTATGTTCACCACAAGGTAAACTCTGCAGAAACTAATAATAATACATTGACAGAGAGAGAGGAAGATAGAGAGGTTAGAAAACTGAATAGTTAATTAAATATCGCACACTTTTATGTCGGAGTTAAAAACAATATTGTGGTATCGGGAAAATGGCACTAATAAAGCACTGAAATAAAAATCATAATAACATTTTAAATGTTTTATTCAGCATAAAAAGTGTGTGTAAAAAAAAGAGGGGGAGCAGCGCCATAATACCTACCAAATGAAGAAGGAAATGTTCGAGGCAAGTCCAACTTACACAGCCAAGTGAGTTGGCAGCGATATTACGTATACGCACGCATGCACATGGCGACATGGCAAATATTTTGTATGCAAAATAAAGTACTCGAAAAGTCACTTAAAGTGTGTCGCCGGGCTGTGTTCGAGGGCTGCTTCCTGGTGGCGGGGCATAAAGAGCGTAAAAAATGTTAAATGATAAATAAAATTTACAACCGCAACAACAAAAGCCACCATCAGACGAACCCATATGTGGCAGGCAAAGAAGTTCCGCCTTTTTTTCTCCTTTGCTTCCCAGCCTTCTACCCTCAAACGAGCGACATAATAAAATGCAATTTAGACATCAAAAATACACAGTAAATGGAGCAAGAGTAGCAAGTCGCAAGTGGCAAGGATGATGAAGGCGAAGAGGGGGGCAGGGGCAAAAGGAAGAGGTTCTCGCGCAAGGAGTCACAGACAGCCGCGTGACTGACAAGCAAGGGCCGAGGAACCACATCCACCACATCCACATCCGCGCCAAACGACAAACAGGCGAGAAAGACATACACAGGACAAAGGACGAAGGCACTGAGAAAAATTAGTAAAGAAAATATTTTGATGATTCAAAATAATAAATATAGGATATACTCAAATAAATTAGTTTCTCTTGATTAATAGTTGTATTTAAAAAGTTTAAGGAATTGGTACTTTATTAACATAATTCTTGGTTGAAGAAAAATATAATTTTTAAACGATATATAAAAGTAATCTGACTTTACTTTGTTTAAACTAACAAATGGTTATATTTTTAAGAAAATATTTAAAATATTTAAATTTTTCTTGCAGTGATAGCCTTCTATTCAGTGTGGAGGCTGTGCGTGCTGGCAAGAAGGATTGCTGGCGAGAAAATTTACTGAAAACGATATGTTACTCTTTCTTTCCGCATATGAGCCCTGCCCGCTGGCTACTCCGCTGTGTCCAGTGAATATTTAAAAGCTGTGGCATACTTTTCAAAATAGAAAAAGTAGCATGCAACAAAAAAAGGGGAAGGACGAGGAACAGAAGTCTCTTGGCCAATTCAATCGGGGCTGCAAATCAAAGCAGAGAGCTGCACAAGTGACAGAGGACAACGGCCAACACGAGCGGCATGCCAGCGCGTTGCGGGACAACAAAGGTGTGCACTTAATTTAATTAGACCCGGGAACTCTGGAACACCACCTACTCCTGCCTACCTTTTCTTAAGAGATGCTGTGGGATGGAGGTTTGCCCAAGCCCAAGCCCAAGCCCAGGACCAAACCCAAACCCAAGCTCAACTTAACCGCCCACATTTCGGGCCGAACTGGCGATGTAATGGTCTGGAAATGGCATTTGGCAGCCTGAGAACAACGTGGGAGAGTGCGCGAGCCTTTTGTGAAGATGAATTTCATTTCATTAAACACAAATTTCATTGTGTGCGCTTAAAGTGAAATTAAATAAATGAGAAGAGGGTCGGCGAGGAGGAGATGAGGTGCCAAGTGGGATAGTGGGAAAGGGTTATGTCCATGACAAATGCACCGTAAAATCGCTGCTAAAAACCTCGGTCCTTGCAATATGTGTATATATTTATATATATATATATATATGCCTTGCCATTTCCCGATCCTGTTTTGGTTTCTGTTTCTGTTTCTGTTTCCGTTCGTAGTATTTGTATTTTAATGCAAATTGTTGTAATGTTAAATGAGTCACAAAATTGTTGTACATCACGAGGATTAAATGAATTTTAAAACTCGACATTAAAAATGGAATACGAAATGTGCAAAACTGCATAATGATGATGTTCGCTTTGGTTTTTTCGTGCAAAGAAAGGAGGGACTCTGGCAGCGGTGGCGTATGCGTAATGTGCTTATAACTATAACGAAATTCGCGTGCTTTCGGAATGCAAAATGAGATGAAAGCAGGAGGAATAAGAATTCATAGAGGGAAAAGGTACTGCAAGGTGCTGCATCCTACCACCAACTCTTGACCTTGTGCAGCACTGTCTTGAAGACGGGCACCTTCACGGGAAACGGTTTGGGCACCTTGATGGGCACATATTTCACCACATGATAGGGCACATGCTTCTCCACTGGCACGGGGATGTGCTTTTCCACCGGTACTGGGATCAATCGTTCCACGGGCACTTTCAGTTCCTTTTCCACATGCACCGGAACATTCTTGGTGATGGGTATATGAATGGGAACTGGCTTACGAACTGGTATGATGACCGCATGCGATACGGGTATCTTAACTTCCTTCTCCACGGGAACATGTTGCTTCTTCACATGCTTCACCGGCACATAGTTGATGATATCCACATGATGGGAGTGATGTGTGTGGCCCTGGCCATGACCGCTTGCCTCCGACAAGTAGTTGGAGCTCTGCTCCTGGCCAGCATCGGGATGCTCTTCGTAGTCATCAGCACCAGATCCGCCTGAGGCAGATGAAGCTGATACCGCACCAGAACCAGAGGCAGATGGGTCATGCTGACCGAAATACGAGGAGTGGGGCTCCTGCTGTTGAAGCCTCTGAATTTGTTGCTGTTGCTGCTGCTGCTGCTGCTGGTGATGGAAAAGTTGCTGCTCCTGTTGGTGCTGCTGCTCTTGTTGGTGGAAAAGTTGCGCCTGCTGGTCATCATATCCAGAATTCGATTCATACTGCGGCAGGAAATTTCCCATTGAAATTTTATCGTACGCATACGGATGAGCCGCTTGCTGTTGTTCCGGTTGTTGCTCTTCAGGCACCGCCGATGACCAGGATCCATAGCCATGTTCAGCACCAGATCCTGATGACCCATAGGCCGGCAAATATCCACCATTGTGCCCGCCACTTGGATAATTGTAAATCGACGAGTGCTGTTGATTGCCGTTCTCCAGACCTCCGACAGATTGTCCGTTTCCCGAACCGAAATCATGAGCTCCAGCTGCTGCCACGGCCGCCACGGCGGCTTCATCTTCATTGTGCTCCTCGTAAATCGGTATCTCTTGTTTCGTTGATCCAAGGGCCAAAGCCTCCGTGTGTGTGGGTGCCATTGGTCGAGTTCCGTAGCCATTGGTTATATGCCCCAGACCCGAGAGATTTGTGAGCCCGTTGAGAACCGTGGCTAATCCTTGCCTGGAGCCTGAGGTATGGCTGCTGCTAAAGGCACGCCTATCGCCCGCATCACCTCCTGGAATTTTGGACAAGCCATACCGATGATTGGAATGATGATGATGATGATGCTGCTGCTGCATCGTTTGATCCATTGGCAGCCATCGATTGTCGAACAAAGACCCCATATTGTGATACGAAGCGTGGTTCTTGGCCGCTGTCTCCGCGCTGGTGGCGGTGGTGGTGCTGCTACTGGCGGTGGCTCCACTGACAATTGTCAGGATGGTGGTGGCGGCTGCAATGAGCGGCATCTGCTGAGGAGGATAATACAAAACGATTTATTATGCAAAACACTTTAGGGAAGGTATTTGAAGAGGGTAAAAAAAGGACATGATTTGACTAGGAAATATCCTAAAGAGAAATTTAACAAAGATTTTTAAGCTTACTCCAAGTAATTTTAAAAACAGAACATTTATATCCAAAAATTTAGAACTTTTTCGGGCTTCCTTTTTCTCTTTACAGCTTCCACAATCTCAATATCCCCAATATTCCAAGGATACCATGTACAAAAAAAAAGCCTTCTCAATAGCATGGCTTTGTATTCCAGAATTTTAGCATAATGCATTTTTAATATCCTTGACTGCACTCCTGCTCCTCCCACCCAATCCTCTTCCTGCAATCAAAACCCATTCCCATTGACTCACCAAATTAACGTTCGCCATTTTGCCTGGGTGGGCTTCGAACTCTGGCTGGGATTTGGGATTAGACCTTGATTGCTGCTGCTGCTGCCCGACTGCTGCGATGGGAATGTGGCCGAAATGTGACTGGGATAGCGTTTTTATATGGCCAGCGACTAGGACAGTTTACAGTTTACCACTGAGAGGAAAACTCTTACACAATTTGCAGCTTCAGCTGTGTTGATAGAAGGCGGTCGGCCCAAAAGTGAGTGTTTGCCATTTGTTGACCTGAACTGAGGCCGCCAGCCGCCTGCCGCCTGCCAGTTTGCCTGTCTCCCTTAGCCATTTTCGCCAGGTTGCCATTTGCCTCTCCCGCTTTTTCCTATGCATTTATGAATTAAGTTACGCGATCAATTCAAATCGCACAGAAAGAAAACCCAGAAGAGAAAAAAATGGAAATGTAATAACCAAATCATAACTGAGCAAAAACCGGATCTCAGACACTTGGAAAAACAATAAAGTTCAAAGTCATTTTCCATGACAACGACAAGGAATTAGTCGACTCCAGTCCAGCAGTTTGGCACGCGCCTCCATCCCAGTGCAGCTTCATTATGATCTCGCCACGATCACGATCTCCGATGGCCTTCACGAGGTGCAGTTACAAGAAACCTGCACTCCTTCAGTCAAGTGGTTGCAGTGGATGCTATGAAGTGGTTGGTTGGCCAAAAAAGTGGTTGGACAGCTTCGGGGAAATGCTGGACAAAAGCTGATTGCTGTGATTTCATGTCTTTGGGCTTTCTTCTGCTGCTGCTGCTTAAGGCCTTAAACATTTCCATTTGCCATTGTGTTCGGACTTGCCTTCACCTTTTTAGTTTTGAACAGAAAAGGTTAGTTTTAATTGTTTTAACAACTTTTTTTTTTTGGTTTTTTTAGCTTTTCTATTTTTTTTTTTTTTGTAGACCATTGTTCGACTTGCTTGGCAAATGGGGCGTGGCGGGGTAAAAGTGAACGCCTTTTAGTGCACCTCAGACATGATGCTGCTGATTATATTTTTCTTGCCAAGCGTAACAGCTCGTTAGTATTTTCAAGTGATTTTCATTTATTTTCCTTCAGCTGGCTTTTTGCTGCAGACGCCAGAGAGCAGAGACCAGAGACCTTACTATATTCGTACTGCCATTCGAAGAAAGGCCAGGCCAAAAAGGAAGTGTACTGATTTGAAAGGAAACAAACATTTCCCAGCTGCCCAGCAAAAGATTTGGGCTCTTATCGTTTGCCATGGCACTCACTTTTCTGTGCAGTTTTTTTCAGTTTTCTTTTTTCTCTTCTTTTTTGTGTTAAGCGAAATTCACGCTTACTTCATTTCAATTACAATTACATGATTTCATTTCTCTCGCTGGCTGCTCGCAAATGCAAAAATGATGTAACTTAGTAGAGGCCAACGTTACCAGGTAGTTACATCCAACTCCTCTCTCCTCCTCCTCCTCCCAATGGCAATGTCCAACAATTTTAATCCAAACCATTCTATGGGACAGAGAACCAGACCAATCAATAGCTTTGAGCTGGCATATACAAATAATAAACAACATGGAATCGCTTTTTTTAAATACTATATTTTCGCTTTCCCATTTATGTTTTACCTATTTTTGGGGGCCGTGAGCTCAAACAAATGACACAGACGTGGGGCACAGATGCAGTTGCCAATGCAGATCCATATTCAGATACAGAAACAGATACAGCTACAGATACAGAAACAGATACAGATGCATATGTAGTATGGGATGCAAATGCAGGCGCTGAGCGGGTTATAAAATAAATAAAACTGTTTCACATTTTTGTGCTGTGCTGGGCGCTTTGCTTTCGAGTCGTTTTCAAAAACTCTTTCAAATGTTGTGTAATATTTTCCCAACCCGTATATATTTTCCTTTTTTTTTTTGAGCTTCATTTCCCACCAAAAAAAAATATCAAAAAAAAAAAAAAAAGAGAAAAACTACAAAATATGCATTTGAAATGCCAGTTTTGGGGGGATAGAGAAGCAGAGAGGGGCCTGCCAGAGCAGATACGCCTGTCTGTGGAATATCCTTGTGCAACGTGCTCATATTTGCATTGTATTTATGCACAGTTTTATTGTTGTTTATTGAAACTGTGGGGATGCAACAAAGGCTATTGGAATGTTCGGTGCCTAAATGCAAATGCCAACAAAACTAAGCACACACTTACATTTTTTGTCAACTGGGCCATTTTCAACACCACAAAACCTGGTTATGTCAACCGGAAAATAATAGCTGGAATTTTAGGTTACCAAATTGTCTTGTTATCTTCCATGAAAACGAAAGAATTTTACACTTTTATACATTTTCCTTTTTTTTTTTGATTTAAAATTGTGAAATTATTATCCTGGATTTTACTGATAAAATACAGATTTTAGAAATGAAATTCAAATTTTAAGTGAAATTTCTACAAATTGATTGATTTAGTTATGAAGTTTTTTTTTTTATTAAATTTCAGAGATTTGTTAATTTTTGCTGAGACTAATTTATTTTTTCAAAAATGGATATTGTGCAAAAATATATGTTATTAAATAAATTTCCAGTTTGCTTAACCAGAAATATTAATGTCCCAATTTAAATATCCACTCAAAGCAAACTCCTTTCTCTCTTTATTTTCATTAAATTTTGCCAAAATTTATTTTATTTTTAAAATAACCAACCATAAAAATGGCCAAGACTTTTTCTTCGTGAATCAGGAACAAACTGATGTTTTTCATAATTTGGTTATTTTTGCTTTACAATCCACCCGTAAAGAGATGACGTTTGCGCTGAAGATGGCATTGGAGTGTGCAGGAGTACACCGGCGTGTCGCAATTGCGAGGCGTGTTTATTATCTGGCTGTGCTGAACGTCATGGTCGTAAATAAATGACGCTTTTGCATATTCTGCTGCCCCCAAAAACCCTCCCCATTCTCCCTTTCCCCCTACAACACATGTAAAAACAACTGAAACACCGACACCACAACTTACACCAACACACACACACATACGGCGGCAATAAAATTTTAATTATTCAATTAAATTACTCGAAGGCGTTGCTCCGGGTTCAAGAGTTTGGCAATGCAGAAATGACTGACGCTCATAAATTGACTACCACTTGCACGGGCAGTAGGCGTTGGTGGGCGAGGGCTCAAGGACAATGGAGTCGCACGGCGAAATCATATAAAAATGATCTTTTATTTAATTTGCAATTACAAGGAATAATTGTTGTCCCAGCTGCCTCCTCCGCCGCCGTTGCTCGTTAAATTCGCTCCGCCGACTTGCCACTGGCCACGCCTACGTTTTAAAAAACAAACAACCCGAAAAAGTCAGGGGATGCAGGTGTTTCCCGGGGGGGATGTGGCCAGCAAAATGATTAGCAAATATACACCGGAATAGGCGCACTCTTGGTAAGCAGTGGTCTAGGCAATAAACTTGGAGGACAGTGGATGTTAAGGACATTAAAGCCTGGCAAAAGGTGGGGCTTAGAAGGAAGGTACTCCCAGGTGGGTGGGGGAGGTCAAGGGGAACGGTGGGGCCGTTGGGCGCAATCCCCTCGGCCCGGTGCATTGGGCAAGGCACATATTTAATTAGCTACGTACTGCCGTTTTGGCGGGGGGTTTGGGGCCCAACGCCTTGCCGTGCCCATTCGAGTGGACGGACCTCAGGAAGTTAGTGACCACCCGCACCGGGCACGCGGCATAGTGAGAAGATCACTCGAAAATTCCAAGGCCAGATTTGATTAGGTATTGAAATGATAATGGATTACAACACATGATTGTGGCTCAACAAAGTATATCTATGTATAGTGAGTGTCCTTACGAAGGTGATTTGCTTTCAGTATAGACTCTACTTGTGGTTTTCCCTTTTGAGATTTGCTTAACCTAAATTTATGACTTTGAAATGGCTTTTTTTTTGCAATAAGTTTAAATTCTTATAAGAATATATTTTCTTTTGTTCTCTTTACTTAGAAAAATTCAAGTTGTATTATAAGGAATTTAAAAACTTTTAATTTGTAATTAGTTTTATTTTGCCCTTAAAAAGTCTTTAAATTACTTTTTTTAAGAGATAAAATGTTGAGTTTTATATACAAACGTTCTATAATATAAATTTATAAATAAATAATTGCATTAACAAAAATTTGTGATTATGGAATTAAAAGCAAAATTAAGCAGGCAAGTTAATTAAGTCCCTTAAACAAGTCAAAGAATCTTTAAGGAAATAAGTAAATAACATTTTCCCCACCACAAGGTGATTTTAAGTTCCCATTAATTGGTTTAAATGTTTCCTGGAAACAAGTTATGCAATTGTGCTGTAGTTGTTAACCTAATAGAATAGTCTTCCACTACAAATGCCACTTGTTTTGTGTACTTCGAAATGAGGGAATATGAGCTGAGGAGGTGACTACTAGGCGCATTTTATATGCATTAATCCTTATCATTCCTCTGATGATTTTATCAGTCAGGTTTCTGGTTGCTGTTACTCTGTGGTTGTTTGATCTTACATTGTTTGTTATTAATTTTGCTCTTGTTATATCTAGCATGTATTTCAGTTGTAAATGTAGCTCGTAGTTGTGGAGCCATAATTGTAGTTGTAGTTGTAGTTGCCTGTGGTTAATTCGCGCAAAGAGTTGTGCCCTTCCGTTTCCAGTTTGTTGTTGTTGTTGTTTTGCTAAAGTTGGCACCACAGCTCAAGCTTTAATGTTTCATTTCACAGAGCTGAGTTTGTGCTTAATGTGGGTGAACTTGTGGGCAGACCACAATATTAATTGTTTTGTGCCAACGAGGCTTAAAACACATCTCATCAGCAAGCCGATCCCTTTCTGTTAGTACCTCCTACCACGCCTCCTCCTCCCTTTTCCTCTACATACATTTTTACCCAGCGGGGGGTTTTGGCTTCCGTCTTTTTCATGTTCATGTTTTTGAAAAATCAGAAAACGCACAAGTTTGCCAAGTTCAGAGGGATCTGGACAAGGGCCCCAGCAGACAGAGGGTGGCCCAAACATTGAGCAGCTTCAACTTTTGGCCCCCAAACATTTAAGATAAGAGCGAACCACAATGGTTCGTTTATTTGTCTCATTAATATAAATCAGACACACTTGCTTAATTGGTTCAGTCCGCTCATAAAGAGGCCAACTGAAAGTCAACCCAGTAGCTCTTGGGACCCATTGCCATCAGGTTTAATATTGTGTGTTTAACAACTGAAAATAAACACACACGCAACACGTTTCCTCATCTTTTTCCCCCTATTTTTTCTGTTTTTAATCATGATATTTTCTAGAGTGTGTTTTGCTGTGTGCGGTTTTCTAATAAACACTTATATACAAATTATGGTACTTAACATGTAATACTTAATTTGTAATGAGTTTACAAGCGACGTTCCCAGTTTTAGGTCGTTCCCAACGTCTGTTGCTTTGCTCCTCCTTCCACTTTTGTTTGAGGTCTCTGAAGGCGCGCTACCTACAGCTAATTCCTTTGTGTTGAGTATATACACGTCATGTGGCGCGCGGCCCAAAAGAGCTTACACATTAACGATAAAGCAAAAAGTAAAAAACTTAATTTTAAATTATAAGGTCAAGTACCTTCTTTTTATCATTATAATATAGCTATTTAAAATAGTGTATAAGTTTGCTACACTTCATCTGTTTTGTGAGAACTTAGTTGGGAGGATATTGTTGGCAGCGATCCAGGTTTTATTATATTCTTTATTTATGTATTTGTACCAAACTGAGTTTTTGCTTTCTTTTGGGCATCAAAGAGAGAACAAGATACTCAGATCAATTAAAAAGTAACTCTCTGGAAAGTAACTCTAAACCTTCAGCTACTTAGGCTTCGAATCTACGCATCCTTTATCTGGCTTTCAGGCTGTTATAGTTTTCTGATCCTACAAGCTGATGAAAGCTACAAAAGGAACAGTTGAAGGAAACGGACGGAAAGATAGATAAAGAGATAGACTTATGAAAAATCGAAATCAAGACAAGTACTAAAGTAGTCAGGGCTTAGCAATCCTGGTTAAAAATATGCTAGACATGTACTTTATATGATCAGATACGCTTCCTTACATGCCACATTACCACCTGTTTCTTAACAATCTGGTATGCCTTTTCTCTTCAAATAACACATAATATATTAACACTCCTACCCTCTATTACCAGCCCCGACAATTATCCATCGGTTTATTTCCAAAATTATGTATTTATCCTACGTTTTCGTTTTTACCGACAATTTGTTTGAGTGCCATTTTGGTGGGGAAAAGCTAGCTGGCAGCTAACACCACAAAATGTCATCCAGACCACCAGAGACTTTCGGAGACCTCCTAGACCAGCGTTCCAGGCGGCGCAATTAATGATTTCCACGATGACTCTTGAGCTGCCGTTCGTTGAAGTTGAGCTGATTATTGCTAACTTTCTTTATGCGAAAGTGGAGTGTGTGGGTGGGGTATGCTTTGCCTACTGTATATCCGGGTGATTCCACTGAGCAGGCAGCTAATTTAAAATGTATACGACTGTCGGGGACAAGAGGACAATAAGTGGGGGAGAAAGGGGTTAAGGCAGCTTGCTATTTATGGCCATACCATGAAACATTCAACTCTGCAACAAATTTAACTACCTAGATCATAAAATTGTGATTGATTTCTGCTGCATTAAATATTTATCTTTGTAGTAACTGAATGTCAGGACACTTGAAGGAACCTTCAACCCACAGAAACTCTCTTTAAGGTTGACTTTAAGTTTTGAAAGCATACGCTTAAAAACGTTAGATGATCAGGCAAGTAGCCCAGTGTCTTACAGCCTGACCAACAACTTTTTAAGACCCCTGACAATTTGAACTAGCAGAAAGTTCAAATGTTTCGCTTCTCGTGCACTTAGCAACACTTTGGCTGCCACATCCTCAAAGCCCGCCCCTCGTTTAGCCAAACTTTAGATTGGGTTTACTTTTTACATAGCTACAATGTTGTATTTTCTATGGCTTTTCTTTTCCCTTTCTATTTCTACCTTTCTTTTGCTCAATTTTGTGTAATATCTATAATAATAATTGGATATTGAACATGATATTTGACTGGCGAAAACTTTAGGCTGTTCACATGCGATTGCTGGACCTCGCGGTTTACCAGTCCTTCAGTTGCCAAACGCGCATACGCCACCGTCTCTCTGTTTTTGGGGAGAAAATTAGCGGCTGGTGAACTCCACAGAATGGCGGTCATAAAAGTTTTGCTGAAAAGGGCTACCTAGCGCGATTTGGACTTTGCCACCTCTGGCCTCTGATTTTCCACTACTTTTTCATATCCACTCTATCAATTGCCGGACTCTGGGCAATCAATTTGCCAATTACGCAACTTGATAACGAGCGAGATGCATGTTATGTGATAGAAATGGAAGCCCCCTTCCCTTCAGACTTTCCCCTTTCCCCCAGAACACCAAGCTACAGCAAACGGTTGTATTTCGGGAAGGTACACAGAACAAAAAGTGTTTTTTAATAAATATAAGTTGGGATTCCATTTAAGAGCTTTCTTTCTAGGATGGTTACTGTATAATAAGAAAACCTCTTTTACTATGGACAAATAAAAAGACTTAATTTATAACAAGTGAAGTCAAAACATTCTTTCCCTTTGAATGTAGCTGAGTCATAGCGGTGCCAGTGGAAACGCGATGACAGTCCACTTGCTGGTTTTCCCTCCAGCACACAGCAGCATCATCAGGATTCGTCAGATGGCTTCACCAAGCAGCTGCTGGTACTCTTAACCCTGACCATACTTTGGCTCCCCTCCCTGGCCTGGCCTTTGCAACTTTACCATGGCAAATTTGGTGCATTAAAGCCTTTTGACAGCTGCACCAATTTCAAAATGTTTTTCTTAATTTTTCCCAATGATTTTCCATACTTTTGCGGCTACGGCACTCGAAAGTAATAACCACAGAGTGCAGGAGATGGTAATAGCCCTGGAGGAAGTGGAGGTGGTTTTGGAAAACTTTGGCTGCTAATGTTTTGCATTTATGAACCTGCTACAAGCGTTACAACTGTTGACGAATACCAACTTCTTTTGCACTTAATTCTGTAGTTGAAGCAGAGTGGTGCTTAATTAGAAATTGTTGCATATTTTGTATTGCGACCAAGCAACCCTTTTTACCTGGTGAAAGTAGACAAGAAATTAAGTGAGAATTTTGCAAGCAAAATGCAAAACCTAAAAAATAAATGAAATTTGAAAAATCTTGCCGACTAAGTGGCGAAAAGAGCAAAGAACTTCAGGCCGAAACACTCAAGCAATGTCACTGGACAGATGAAAGTTTTGGTTACATGCAAATCGGCTGCCGCTTTTGGTGTTGTGAAATACCGTTAAAAATTTAATAAAATAACACAAAAATAACTTTAAATTTACTCTTTTAATGTATAACTTTTCCCTATACTGCTTTCCCATAATCAAAAGGATTTTCCCAAATTTTAAATATTTTTCTGTTCACTTATTTTCCTAATTGCTTTACTTATTTTCACCTGAAAACTGGGGTTCAATATTTTTTTTATTTCTAAACAAACTTTGTTCGCTTTGACAATGCTTATATAAAACAAATTTCTTTTAAAAATATATATGAATAAATTGGAAAAATATGATGCATGTTTATATGAAAAATGTAAATTGCTTTAACCCTAAATCATATTTTTCCATTTAGGAGACAAGCAAAAATGTTTGTAGCTTCTCTTTTTGCATGTGCAACTTTTAAAAATATTCTTTGTTACTAAAAGTAATACAAAGCATAACAAATGCCAAACTTCTTTTGTTGTTAAAAAAATAAATCAAATCGAAAAGTTCAATCTATTGAAGCCAGGGACCACTGCGGAGGTATGTGGGCTACTTTACCGAGGCCTACCACCCATTGATTAGTTCAAATTCTCCAGACCTTACTTTTTGCATTGTTCAGTATATTTTTTGTTATTTTTTTTTTGCATGGTACAGCATGGCTGCAACATGATCTTTTCCCTTCCACCTTTTACATTCCTAGGAGACATCTCTTTTATTCGAGTTTTTTTTGTTTCTTGATTCCACAGACTGTCTGGCTTCTTAGTTTTTTTGAAACCTTATTGCATATCTTTGAACATATGAAATATTTCTGTTTTTTGATTCTCTCCTTTTAGCTGGGAAATTATTATTGTATTAGCTAGCCTTTGTCTGCA
>NW_024573345.1:0-19645 GCF_018153835.1 Drosophila eugracilis | reverse complement strand
CAGGCAACAGGCAACAGGCAACAGGCAACAGGCTTGGCAGGCAACGAGCATAACAGGCAGCAGGCAGCAGGCGAGCAGGCAGCAGGCAACAGGCAGCAGGCGGACAGGCGGCGCAGGCGGCAGGCGGCAGGCGGCAGGCGGCGGGCGGCAGGCGGCAGGCGACGGGCGGCAGGCGGCAGGCGGCCGGGGCGGCAGGCGGAGGCGGCAGGCTGGCAGGCAACGGCAGCGGGCGGCAGGCAGCAGGCTGACAGGCGGCAGGCAACAGGCAGCCGGGTGACAGGCAACAGGCAACAACAGGCAACAGGCAACAGGCAACGGCAGGCGGCAGGCAACAGGCAACAGGCAACAGGCGGCAGGCGGCAGGCGGCAGGCGGCAGGCGAGCGGGCAGCAGGCAGGCGGCAGGCGGCAGGCGGCCAGGCGGCAGGCGGCAGGCGGCCGGGCGGACAGGCGGCAGGCGGCAGGCGGCAGAGCGGCCCAGGCGGCAGGCGGCAGGCAGCGGCGCAGGCGGCAGGCGGCGGGGGGCTGGCAGGCGGCAGGCAGGCGGGCCGAAGCGAGGCGGCAGGCGGCGAGGCTGGCGGGGCAGGCAACAGGCGGCAGGCAACAGGCAACCTAGGCAACAGGCAACAGGCAACAGGCAACAGGCAACAGGCGGCAGGCGACAGGCAGCAGGCAGCAGGCAGCAGCAGGCAACAGGCGGCAGGCAACAGGCAACAGGCAACAGAGCGGCAGCAGGCGGCAGGCTGACAGGCAACAGGCAACCAGGCAACAGGCGGCAGGCGGCAGGCAACAGAGGCGGCAACAGGCAGCAGGCAACAGGCAGCAGGCGGCAGGCAGCAGGCAACAGGCAGCAGGCAGCAGGCAACAGGCGGCAGGCAGCAGGCAACAGGCGGCAGGCGGCAGGCGAGCAGGCGGCAGGCAGCAGGCGGCAGGCGGCAGGCGGCCAGGCGGCAGGCGGCAGGCGGCAGGCGGCAGGCGGCAGGCGGCAGGGCGGCAGGCGGCAGGCGGCCCCAGGCAGGCAGCAGGCGGCAGGCGGCAGGCAGCAGGCGGCAGGCAGCAGGCGGCAGGCGGACAGGCGGCAGGCGACGCAGGCGGCAGGCGGCAGGCGACGCAGGCGGCAGGCGGCAGGCGGCAGGCAGGCGGCAGGCAACAGGCAACAGGCTGACAGGCAACAGGCAACAGGCAACCGGGCGGCAGGCGCAGACGGCAGGCGGCAGGCAGCAGAGCAGCAGGCGGCAGGCAGCAGGCAACAGGCGGCAGGCAACAGGCGGCAGGCAACAGGCAGCAGGCTGGCAGGCAACAGGCGGCAGGCGACAGGCAACAGGCAACAGGCGGCAGGCGGCAGGCAACAGGCAGGCAGCAGGCAACAGGCAAGCAGGCAACAGGCAACAGGCGGCAGGCGGACAGGCGGCAGGCGGCAGGCGGCAGGCGGCAGGCGGCAGGCGGCAGGCGGCAGGCGGCAGGCGGCAGGCGGCGGGCGACAGGCAACGGCGGCAGCGGCAGGCGGCAGGCAGCGGCGACAGGCAGGCAGGCAGGCGGCAGGCGGCAGGCGGCAGGCGGCAGGCGGCGGGCGGCAGGCGGCAGGCAGGCGGCAGGCGGCAGGCGGCAGGCGGCGGGCGGCAGGCGGCAGGCGGCAGGCGGCAGGCGGCGGGCGGCAGGCGGACGGGCGGCAGGCGGCAGGCAGGCGGCAGGCGGCAGGCGGCGGGCGGCAGCAGGCGGCAGGCGGCAGGCGGCAGGCGGCAGGCGGCAGGCGGCAGGCGGCAGGCGGCAGGCGGCAGGCGGCAGGCGGCAGGCGGCGGGCGGCAGGCGGCAGGCGGCAGGCGGCAGGCGGCAGGCGGCAGGCGGCAGGCGGCAGGCAACAGGCGGCAGGCAACAGGCGGCAGGCGGCCGGCAGGCGGCGGGCGGCAGGCGGCAGGCGGCAGGCGGCGGGCGGCAGGCGGCAGGCGGCAGGCGGCAGGCGGCAGGCGGCAGGCGGCGGGCGGCAGGCGGCGGGCGGCAGGCGGCCAGGCGGCAGGCGGCAGGCGGCAGGCGGCAGGCGGCAGGCGGCAGGCGGCAGGCAGCAGGCAGCAGGCGGCAGGCAACAGGCAACAGGCGGCAGGCAACAGGCGGCAGGCGGCAGGCGGCAGGCGGCAGGCGGCAGGCAGCAGGCGGCAGGCGGCAGGCAGGCGGCAGGCGACGGGCACGGGCGGCAGGCGGCACAGGCGGCGGCGGCGGGGCGGCAGGCGGCAGGCGCGGGCGGGCGGCAGGCGGCAGGCTGACACGGCGGCAGGCGGCAGGCGGCGGGCGGCAGGCGGCAGGCGGCAGGCGGCAGGGCGGCAGGCGGCAGGCGGCAGGCGGCAGGCGGCAGGCGGCGGGCGGCAGGCGGCAGGCGGCAGGCGGACAGGCGGCAGGCGGCGCGGGCGGCAGGCGGCAACAGGCGGCAGGCGGCAGGCGGCAGGCGGCAGGCGGCAGGCGGCAGGCAACAGGCGACAGGCAGCAGGCGGCAGGCGACAGGCAGCAGGCGGCAGGCAACAGGCAGCAGGCGACAGGCAGGCAGGCAACAGGCAACAGGCAACAGGCAACAGGCGGCAGGGCGGCAGGCAGCAGGCGGCAGGCGGCGGCAGGCAACAGGCGGCAGGCGGCAGGCGGCAGGCGACGGGCTGACAGGGCGGCAGGCGGCAACAGGCAGCGGCAACGGCAGGCGGCAGGCGGCAGGCGGCAGGCGGCCCCAGGCGGCAGGCGGCAGGCGGCAGGCGGCAGGCGGCAGGCGGCAGGCGGCAGGCGGCAGGCGGCAGGCGGCAGGCGGCAGGCGGCAGGCGGCAGGCGGCAGGCGGCAGGCGGCAGGCTGACAGGCGGCAGGCCGCAGGCGGCAGGCGGCAGGCGGCAGGCGGCAGGCGGCAGGCGACGCCAGGCGGCAGGCGGCAGGCGGCAGGCACGGCAGGCGAAGCAGGCGGCAGGCGGCAGGCGGCAGGCGGCAGGCGGCAGGCGGCAGGCGGCAGGCAGCAGGCGGCAGGCGGCAGGCGGCAGGCAACAGGCGGCAGGCGGCAGGCGGCAGGCGGCAGGCGGCAGGCGGCAGGCGGCAGGCGGCAGGCGGCAGGCGGCAGGCGGCGGCAGGCGGCAGGCTGACAGGCGGCAGGCGGCAGGCGGCAGGCGGACAGGCGGCAGGCGCAGGCGGCAGGCGGCAGGCGGCAGGCGGCAGGCGGCAGGCGGCAGGCAGGCGGCAGGCGGCAGGCGGCCAGGCGGCAGGCGGCGGGCGGCAGGCGGCGCGCGGCAGGCAGCAGGCGGACAGGCGGCAGGCGGCAGGCGGCAGGCGGCAGGCGGCAGGCAACAGGCAACAGGCAACAGGCACAGGCAGGCGGCAGGCAGCAGGCAACAGGCAGCAGGCAACAGGCAGCAGGCGGCAGGCGGCAGGCGGCAGGCGGCAGGCAGCAGGCGGCAGGCGGCAGGCGGCAGGCGGCAGGCGAAGCAGGCGGCAGGCGGCAGGCGGCAAGGCGGCGGGCGGCCGGCGGCAAGGCGAAGCAGACGGCGGCGGACAGGCAGGCGGCGGGCGGCCCGGCAGCGACAGGGCGGCAGGCGGCAGGCTGACAGGCGGCAGGCTGACAGGCGGCAGGCGGCAGGCGGCAGGCGGCAGGCGGGCGGCAGGCGGCAGGCGGGCAGGCGGCAGGCGGCAGGCGGCAGGCGGCAGGCGACAGGCGGCAGGCGGCAGGCGACAGGCGGCAGGCGGCAGGCGGCAGGCGGCAGGCGGACGGCGACGGGCTGACAGGCGGCAGGCGGCAGGCGGCGGGCGGCAGGCGGCGGGCAGGCGGCAGGCGGCAGGCGGCAGGCGGCAGGCGGCAGGCGGCAGGCGGCGGGCGGACAGGCGGCGGGCGGCAGGCGGCAGGCGGCAGGCGGCAGGCGGCAGGCGGCAGGCGGCAGGCGGCAGGCGGCAGGCGGCAGGCGGCAGGCGGCGGGCGGCAGGCGGCGGGCAGCAGGCGGCGGGCGACGGGCGGCAGGCGGCAGGCTGGCAGGCGGCAGGCGGCAGGCGGCAGGCGGCAGGCGGCGGGCAACAGGCAGGCAGGCGGCAGGCGGCAGGCGGCAGGCGGCAGGCGGACAGGCGGCAGGCGGCAGGCGGCAGGCGGCAGGCTGACAGGCGGCGGGCAACAGGCTGACAGGCGGCAGGCGGCAGGCGGCAGGCGGCGCAGGCGGCAGGCTGACAGGCAGCAGGCAACAGGCAGGCAACAGGCGGCAGGCGACAGAGCAGCAGGCAGCAGGCAACAGGCAACGGGCAACGGGCGGCAGGCAACAGGCAACAGGCGGCAGGCAACAGGCGGCAAAGGCGGCAGGCAGCAGGCAACAGGCAGCAGGCGGCAGGCGGCAGGCAGGCGGCAGGACGGCAGGCGGCAGGCGGCGGGCGGCAGGCGCAGGCAGGCGGCAGGCGGCAGCAGGCCGGCAGGCGACGCCCAGGCAGGCGGCAGGCGGCGGCAGGCAACAGGCGGCAGGCAACAGGCAACAGGCGGCAGGCAGCAGGCAACAGGCAGCAGGCGGGCGACAGGCGGGCAGGCGGCAGGCGGCAGGCGGCAGGCGGCAGGCGGCGGCAGGCGGCAGGCGGCCGGCAGGCGGCGAGGCGGCAGGCGGCAGGCGGCAGGCGGCAGGCAGCAGGCAGCAGGCAACAGGCAACAGGCAACCAGGCGGCAGGCGCGGCGGACAGGCAACAGGCAGCAGGCGGCAGGCGGCAGGCAGCAGGCAACAGGCAGCAGGCAGCAGGCGGCAGGGCAGGCAGGCAACAGGCAACAGGCGGCAGGCGGCAGGCGGCAGGCGGCAGGCGGCAGGCGGCAGGCGGCAGGCTGACAGGCGGCAGGCGGCAGGCGGCGGGCGGCAGGCGGCAGGCAGCAGGCGGCAGGCGGCAGGCGGCAGGCGGCAGGCGGCAGGCGGCAGGCAACGCAGGCGGCAGGCGGCAGGCGGCGGGGCAGGCGGCAGGCGGCAGGCGGCAGGCGGCAGGCGGCAGGCGGCAGGCGGCAGGCGGCAGGCGGCAGGCAGACAGGCGGCAGGCGGCAGGCGGCAGGCAACAGGCGGCAGGCGGCAGGCAACAGGACAGGCGGCAGGCGGCAGGCAACAGGCGGCAGGCGGACCGGGCGGCAGGCGGCAGGCGGCAGGCGGCAGGCGGCAGGCGGCAGGCGGCAGGCGGCAGGCGAACAGGCGGCAGGCGACAGGCGGCAGGCGGCGGCGGGCGGCAGGCGGCAGGCGGCAGGCGGCAGGCGGCAGGCGGCAGGCTGACAGGCGGCAGGCGGCAGGCAACAGGCGGCAGGCAGGCGGCAGGCAACAGGCAACAGGCAGGCGGCAGGCGGCAGGCGGCAGGCGGCAGGCGGCAGGCGGCAGGCGGCAGGCGGCGGGCGAACAGGCGGCAACAGGCAACAGGCAACAGGCGGCAGGCGGCAGGCGGCAGGCAGGCAAGGCAACAGGCAACAGGCAACAGGCAACAGGCAACAGGCAACAGGCGGCAGGCAGCAGGCAACAGGCGGGCAGGCGGCAGGCGGACAGGCGGCAGGCGACAGGCGGCAGGCAACAGGCAGGCAACAGGCGACAGGCGGCAGGCGGCAGGCGGCAGGCGGCAGGCGGCAGGCGGCAGGCGGCAGGCGGCAGGCGGCAGGCGGCAGGCAACAGGCGGCCGGCAGGGCGGCAGGCGGCAGGCGGCAGGCGGCAGGCGGCAGGCGGCAGGCGGCAGGCTGACGGGCGGCAGGCGGCAGGCGGCAGGCGGCAGGCGGCAGGCGGCAGGCGGCAGGCGGCAGGCGGCAGGCGGCAGGCGGCAGGCGGCAGGCGGCAGGCGGCAGGCGGCAGGCGGCAGGCGGCAGGCGGCAGGCGGCAGGCGGCAGGCGGCAGGCGGCAGGCGGCAGGCCGGCGGGCGGCGGGCGGCAGGCGGCAGGCGGCAGGCGGCAGGCGGACAGGCGGCAGCGAGGCGGCAGGCGACAGGCAACAGGCAACAGGCGGCAGGCGGCAGGCAACAGGCAACAGGCAACAGGCAACAGAGCAGGCAACAGGCAACAGGCAGGCAGGCGACAGGCAACAGGCAAGCAGGCGGCAGGCAGCAGGCGGCAGGCGGCAGGCGGCAGGCGGCAGGCGGCAGGCGGCAGGCAGCAGGCAACAGGCGGCAGGCAGGCAGCAGGCGGGCAGGCGGCAGGCGGCAGGCGGCCGGGCGGCAGGCGGCAGGCGGCAGGCGGCGGCAGGCGGCAGGCGGCGGGCGGCAGGCGGCAGGCGGCAGGCGGCAGGCGGCAGGCAGGCGGCAGGCAGCAGGCGGCAGGCGGCAGGCAGCAGGCGGCAGGCGGGCAGGCAACAGGCACAGGCAGGCGAGCAGGCGGCAGGCAGGGCGGCGGCAGGCAGGCAACAGGCGGCAGGCGGCAGGCGGCAGGCAACAGGCAGGCAGGCGGCAGGCGGCAGGCGGCAGGCGGCAGGCGGCAGGCGGCAGGCTGCAGGCGGCAGGCGGCAGGCGGCAGGCGGCAGGCAACAGGCGGGCGGAGCTGACAGGCGGCAGGCGGCAGGGCAGCAGGCGGCAAGCAACAAACAACTAACAAACAACAAACAACAAGCAACAAACAACAAACAACAAGCAACAAACAACAAACAACAAACAACAAGCAACAAACAACAAGCAACAAGCAACAGAGCAACAAACAACAAACGCAAGAGCAACAAACAACAAACAACAAGCAACAGAGCAACAAACTAACAAACAACAAACAACAAACAACAAACAACAAACAACAAACAACAAGCAACAAGCAACAAAGCAACAAACAACAAGCAACAGAGCAACAAACAACAGAGCAACAGAGCAAACAACAAGCAACAGAGCAACAGGCAACAGGCAACAGACAACAGGCAACAGGCAACAGGCAACAAACAGGCAACAGAGCAACAGGCAACAGGCAACAGGCAGACAGGCAACAGGCAACAGGCAGGCAACAGGCAACAGGCAACAGGCAACAGGCAGCAGGCGGCAGGCGGCAGGCGGCAGGCGGCAGGCGGCAGGCAACAGGCGGCAGGCAGCAGGCGGCAGGCAGGCAGGCAACAGGCGGCAGGCGGCGGCGGCAGGCGGACAGGCGGCAGGCGGCAGGCGGCAGGCGGCAGGCGGCAGGCGGCAGGCGGCAGGCAACAGGCAGGCGGCAGGCAACAGGCGGCAGGCGGCAGGCGGCGAGGCGGCAGGCGGCAGGCGGCAGGCAACAGGCAGCAGGCGGCAGGCAAGGCAGGCAACAGGCAACAGCAGGCAACAGGCGGCAGGCGGCAGGCGGCAGGCGGCAGGCGGCAGGCGACAGGCGGCAGGCGGCAGGCTGACAGGCGGCAGGCGGCAGGCGGCAGGCGGCAGGCGGCAAGCGGCGGCAGGCGGCAGGCGGCAGGCGGCAGGCGGCAGGCGGGCAGGCGGGCGGCAGGCGGCAGGCGACAGGCGGCAGGCGGCAGGCGGCAGGCGGCAGGCGGCAGGCGGCAGGCGGCAGGCGGCAGGCGGCAGGCGGCGGCAGGCGGCAGGCGGCGCGGCAGGCGGCAGGCAACAGGCGGCAGGCGGCAGGCGGCAGGCGGCAGGCGGCAGGCGGCAGGCGGCAGGCGGCAGGCGGCAGGCGGCGGGCGGCGGCGCGGCGGCAGGCGGCAGGCGGCAGGCGGCAGGCGGCAGGCGGCAGGCGGCAGGCGGCAGGCGGCAGGCGGCAGGCGGCAGGCGGCAGGCGGCAGGCGGCAGGCGGCAGGCGGCAGGCGGCAGGCGGCAGGCGGCAGGCGGCAGGCGGCAGGCGGCAGGCGGCAGGCGGCAGGCGGCGGGCGGCAGGCGGCAGGCGGCAGGCGGCAGGCGGCAGGCGACAGGCGGCAGGCGGCAGGCGGCAGGCGGCAGGCGGCAGGCGGCAGGCGGCAGGCGGCAGGCGGCAGGCGGCAGGCGGCGGCAGGCGGCAGGCGGCAGGCAACAGGCGGCAGGCGGCAGGCGGCAGGCGGCAGGCGGCAGGCGACAGGCAACAGGCAGCAGGCAACAGGCAACAGGCGGCAGGCAACAGGCGGCAGGCGGCAGGCGGCAGGCGGCAGGCGGCAGGCGGCAGGCGGCAGGCGGCAGGCAGGCGGCAGGCGGCAGGCGGCAGGCAGCAGGCGGCAGGCAACGGCAGGCGGCAGGCAGGCAGGCAGGCGGCAGGCAACAGGCAGGCAACAGGCAACAGGCAACAGGCAGGCGGCAGGCGGCAGGCTACAGGCAACAGGCAACAGGCGGCAGGCGGCAGGCGGCAGGCGGCAGGCGGCAGGCGGCAGGCGGCAGGCGGCAGGCGGCAGGCAGCAGGCGGCAGGCGGCAGGCGGCAGGCGGCAGGCGGCAGGCGGCAGGCGGCGGGCGGCAGGCGGCAGGGCGGCAGGCGGCAGGCGGCAGGCGGCAGGCGGCGGGCGGCAGGCGGCAGGCGGCAGGCGGCGGCAGGCGGCGGCAGGCGGCAGGCGGACAGGCGGCAGGCGGCAGGCGGCAGGCGGCAGGCGGCAGGCGGCAGGCGGCAGGCGGCAGGCGGCAGGCGGCAGGCGGCAGGCAGGCGGCAGGCGGCAGGCGGCAGGCGGCAGGCGGCAGGCAACAGGCAGGCGGCAGGCGGCAGGCGGCAGGCAGCAGGCGGCAGGGCGGCAGGCGGCAGGCGGCAGGCGGCAGGCAACAGGCAACAGGCAACAGGCAACAGGCGGCAGGCGGCAGGCAACAGGCAACAGGCAACAGGCAGGCAGGCGGCAGGCACAGGCAACAGGCGGCAGGCGGCAGGCAACAGGCGGCAGGCAACAGGCAACAGGCGGCAGGCAACAGGCAACAGGCGGCAGGCGGCAGGCGGCAGGCGGCAGGCAAGCAACAAGCAACAAACCAACAAACAGCAACAACAAACAGCAAGCAGGCAAACAGGCGGCAGGCAACAGGCAACAGGCAACAGAGCAACAGGCAACAAGCAACAAGCAGCAAACAGGCAACAGGCAACAGGCGGCAGGCAAGCGGCAGGCAACAGGCGGCAGGCGGCAGGCAACAGGCGGCAGGCGGCAGGCAGCAGGCGGCAGGCGGCAGGCAACAGGCAGGCGGCAGGCAACAGGCGGCAGGCGGCAGGCGGCAGGCGGCAGGCAACAGGCAACAGGCGGCAGGCGGCAGGCAGCGGGCGACAGGCGACAGGCGGCAGGCGGCAGGCAACGGGCGGCAGGCGGCAGGCGGCAGGCGGCAGGCGGCAGGCGGCGGGCAGGCGGCAGGCGGCAGGCGGCAGGCGGCAGGCGGCAGGCGGCAGGCGGCAGGCGGCAGGCGGCAGGCGGCAGGCAACAGGCAACAGGCGGCAGGCGGCAGCAGGCGGCAGGCGGCAGGCGGCAGGCTGACAGGCGGCAGGCGGCAGGCGGCAGGCGGCAGGCAGCAGGCGGCAGGCGGCAGGCGGCAGGCGGCCCAGGCGGCAGGCGGCGGGCGGCAGGCGGGCAGGCGGCAGGCGACAGGCGGCAACGCAGGCCCCAGGCGGCAGGCGGCAGGCGGCAGGCTGGCAGGCGGCAGGCGGCAGGCGGCAGACGGCAGGCAGGCAACAGGCAGGCACAGGCAGGCAACAGGCAACAGGCGGCAAACAGGCGGCAGGCGGCAGGCAACAGGCTAGGCAACAGGCGACGGAGGCGACAGGCAACAGGCGACAGGCAGCAGGCAACGGCAGGCAACAGGCAACAGGCGGCAGGCAACCCAGGCAACAGGCAACAGGCAACAGGCAACAGGCAACAGGCAGCAGGCAGCAGGCAACCCAGGCAGCAGGCAACAGGCAACAGGCAGCAGGCGGCAGGCGGCAGGCACGGCAGGCTGACAGGCGGCAGGCGGCAGGCGGCAGGCGGCAGGCTGACAGGCGGCAGGCGGCAGGCGGCAGGCAGGCGGCAGGCGGCAGGCGGCAGGCGGCAGGCAGGCGGCAGGCGGCAGGCGGCAGGCAGGCGGCAGGCGGCAGGCGGCAGGCGGCAGGCGGCAGGCGGCAGGCGGCAGGCGGCAGGCAACAGGCGGCAGGCAACAGGCGGCAGGCGGCAGGCAACAGGCGGCAGGCGGCAGGCGGCAGGCGGCGGGCGGCAGGCGGCAGGCGGCAGGCGGCAGGCGGCAGGCGGCGCAGGCGGCAGGCGGCAGGCGGCAGGCGGCAGGCAGCAGGCGGCAGGCGGCAGGCGGCAGGCAACAGGCGGCAGAGCAACAGGCAACAGGCAACAGGCAACAGGCAACAGGCAACCAGGCAACAGGCAACAGGCAACAGGCGGCACAACCCAGGCAACAGGCAACAGGCAGGCAACAGGCAGCTAGGCAACAGGCAACAGGCAACAGGCAACCCAGGCAACAGGCAACCACGGGCGGCAGGCAACAGGCGGCAGGCGGCGGGCAGCAGGCGGCAGGCGGCAGGCGGCGGAGCTGACGGGCGGGAAGCGGCAGGCGGCAGGCGGAGCACAGGCAACAGGCGGCAGGCGGCAGGCACAGGCGGCGACGGCAGGCGGCAGGCGGCAGCAGGCGGCAGGCGGCCAGGCGGCAGGCTGACAGGCGGCAGGCGACAGGCTGACAGGCGGGCCACAGGCGGCGGCAGCTGACGGGCTGACAGGCGGCAGGCGGCAGGCGGCAGGCGGCAGGCGGCAGGCGGCAGGCGGCCGGCGGCAGGCGGCAGGCTGACGGCAACGGCAGGCGGCAGGCGGCAGGCGGCAGGCGGACAGGCACGGGCAACAGGCAAGGCGGCAGGCGGCAGGCGGCAGGCAACAGGCGGCAGGCGGCAGGCGAGGCGGCAGGCAGGCAGGCAACAGGCAACAGGCGGCAGGCGGCAGGCTGACAGGCAGCAGGCGGCAGGCAGCAGGCAACAGGCAACAGGCAGCAAGCGGCAGGCAACAGGCAGGCAAACGGCAGGCAACAGGCAACAGGCTGAAGGCAGGCAGGCAGCAGGCAACAGGCAGCAGGCAACAGGCAACAGGCAACAGGCAACAGGCAACAGGCAACAGGCAACAGGCAACAGGCGACAGGCGGCAGGCAACAGGCGACAGGCGGCAGGCGGCAGGCGGCAGGCGGCAGGCGGCAGGCGGCAGGCGGCAGGCGGCAGGCGGCACAGGCGGCAGGCGGCAGGCGGCAGGCGGCAGGCGGCAGGCGGCAGGCGGCAGGCGACAGGCGGCAGGCGGCAGGCGGCAGGCGGCAGGCGGCAGGCAACAGGCGGCAGGCAGACAGGCAACAGGCAGCAGGCAACAGGCAACAGGCAACAGGCAGCAGGCAACAGGCAACAGGCAACAGGCAACAGGCAGCAGGCAACAGGCAACAGGCAACAGGCAACAGGCAACAGGCAACAGGCAACAGGCAACAGGCAACAGGCAGCAGAGCGCAGCAGGCAACAGGCAACAGGCGGCAGGCAGCAGGCAGCAGGCGGCAGGCAACAGGCGACAGGCAACAGGCGACAGGCAACCCACGGCAGCAGGCAACAGGCAACAGGCAACAGGCAGCAGGCGGCAGGCTGACAGGCAAGCAGGCAACAGGCAACAGGCAACAGGCGACAGGCAACAGGCGGCAGACTGGCAGGCAACAGGCGGCAGGCGGCAGGCAACAGGCGGGCAGGCAACAGGCAACAGGCAGCAGGCGGCAGGCAGGCAAACAGGCAAACCAACAGGCAAGGCAGCAACAGGCAGCAGGCAACAGGCGGCAGGCAACCAACAGGCAACAGGCAGCAGGCAACAGGCAGCAGGCAACAGGCAACAGGCAACAGGCAACAGGCAACCAACAGGCAACAGGCAACAGGCAACAGGCAACAGGCAACAGGCAGCAGGCAACAGGCAACAGGCAGGCAGGCAGGCAAGGCAAGGCGGCAGGCAACAGGCAACAGGCAACAGGCAGCAGGCCAGGCAACAGGCAACAGGCAACAGGCAACAGGCAACAGGCAGGCAAGCAGGCAAGGCAGGCAACAGGCAACAGGCGACAGGCAACGGGCAACAGGCGGCAGGCAGCAGGCAGCAGGCGGCAGGCAGCAGGCGGCAGGCGGCAGGCGGCAGGCGACAGGCAACAGGCGGCAGGCGGCTGACAGGGCAACAGGCAGGCAGGCAACAGGCAGCAGGCGGCAGGCAACAGGCAGGCGGCAGGCAACAGGCAACAGGCAACAGGCAACAGGCGGCAGGCAACAGGCAACAGGCAACAGGCAACAGGCAACAGGCAATAGGCAACAGGCAACAGGCAACAGGCAACAGGCAACAGGCAACAGGCAGCAGGCAACAGGCAACAGGCAACAGGCAACAGGCAGGCAACAGGCAACAGGCAACAGGCAACAGGCAACAGGCAACAGGCAACAGGCAACAGGCAACAGGCAACAGGCAACAGGCAACAGGCAACAGGCAACAGGCAACAGGCAACAGGCAACAGGCAACCGCGCAACAGGCAACAGGCAACAGGCAACAGGCAACCGAGCGGCAGGCGGCAGGCAAGGCAGGCAACAGGCAACAGGCAACAGGCAACAGGCAACAGGCAGCAGGCGGCAGGCGACAGGCAACAGGCAGGCAGGCAGGCAGCAGGCAGCAGGCAGCAGGCAACAGGCAACAGGCGGCAGGCAACAGGCGGCAGGCGGCAACAGGCGGCAGGCACGCAGGCGGCGGGCTGACGGGCAACAGGCGGCAGGCGGCAGGCGGCCCAGGCGGCAGGCAACGGCGGCACAGGCAACAGGCAGCAGGCGACGGGCCGGCAGGCGGCAGGCAACAGGCAACAGACGGAGGCGGCAGGCAGCAGGCAGGCGGCAGGAGCTGACAGGCAACAGGCAGCAGGCAACAGGCAACAGGCAACAGGCAGCAGGCAACAGGCAACAGGCAACAGGCAACAGGCAACAGGCAGCAGGCAACAGGCAACAGGCAACAGGCAACAGGCAACAGGCAAGCAGCAGGCAACAGGCAACAGGCAACAGGCAACAGGCAGCAGGCAGGCGGGCAGGCAACAGGCAACAGGCAACAGGCAACAGGCAACAGGCAACAGGCAACAGGCGGCAGGCAACAGGCAGCAGGCAACAGAGCAGGCAGGCAGCAGGCGACAGGCAACAGGCAGACGGCAGGCAGGCAGCAGGCAACAGGCAGCAGGCAACAGGCAGCAGGCAACAGGCAACAGGCGACAGGCAACAGGCAGCAGGCGGCAGGCAGCAGGCAGCAGGCAACAGGCGGCAGGCAGCAGGCAGCAGGCGGCAGGCGACAGGCAACAGGCAACAGGCGGCAGGCACAGGCAGCAGGCGGCGGGCAACCAGGCAACAGGCAGCAGGCGGCACAGGCAACAGGCGACAGGCAGCAGGCAACAGACGAACAGGCAACAGGCGGCAGGCGACAGGCGGCAGGCGGCAGGCAGCAGGCAACAGGCAACAGGCGGCAGGCAACAGGCAACAGGCGGCAGACGGCGGGGCTGGCAGGCAACAGGCAACAGGCAACAGGCAACAGGCAACAGGCAACAGGCAACAGGCAACAGAGCAACAGGCGACAGGCAACAGGCAACAGGCAACAGGCAACAGGCAACAGGCAACAGGCAGCAGGCAGCAGAGCAACAGGCAACAGGCAACAGGCAACAGGCAGCGGCAGGCGGCGGGCGGCAGGCAACAGGCAACAGGCAACAGGCAACAGGCGGCAGGCAACAGGCAACAGGCGGCAGGCAACAGGCCAGCAGGCGGCAGGCAACAGGCAACAGGCAGCAGGCAACAGGCCCAGGCAGGCAACAGGCAGCAGCAGGCAACAGGCAACAGGCGGCAGGCAACGCGGCAGGCGGCAGAGCAGGCAGGCGGCGGCGGGCAGACAGGCGGACAGGCGGCAGGCGGCGGACAGGCAGGCGGCGGGCTGACGGGCGGCAGGCGGCAGGCTGACAGGCAGCAGGCGGCAGGCAGCAGGCGGCAGGCGGCAGGCGGCAGGCGGCAGGCGGCAGGCAACAGGCGGCAGGCAGGCAACAGGCAACAGGCGGCAGGCAACAGGCAACAGGCGGCAGGCAACAGGCGGCCCAGGCGGCAGGCGGCAGGCGGCAGGCGGCAGGCAACAGGCGGCAGGCAGCAGGCAACAGGCAGCAGGCGGCAGGCAGCAGGCGGCAGGCGGCAGGCGGACGGGCAGCAGGCAGGCGGCAGGCAACAGGCGGCGACAGGCAACCCAGGCAAGGCAACAGGCAACAGGCAACAGGCAAGCAGGCAGCAGGCAGCAGGCGGCAGGCAACAGGCAATGGCAGGCGGCAGGCAACAGGCAACAGGCAACAGGCAGGCCAGGCAACAGGCAACAGGCAACAGGCAGCAGGCAACAGGCAGCAGGCGACAGGCAACAGGCGGCAGGCAACAGGCAACAGGCAGCAGGCAACAGGCAACAGGCAACAGGCAACAGGCGGCAGGCGGCAGGCAACAGGCAACAGGCGGCAGGCAGCAGGCGACAGGCAGCGGGCGACAGGCGGCAGGCGGCAGGCGGCAGGCGGCAGGCAACAGGCGGCAGGCAACAGGCGGCAGGCGGCAGGCGGCAGGCGGCAGGCGGCAGGCGGCAGGCAACAGGCAGCAGGCAGCAGGCAGGCGGAGGCAACAGGCGGCAGGCGGCAGGGCAACAGGCAACAGGCGGCAGGCGGCAGGCGGCAGGCGGCAGGCGGCAGGCGGGCGGACAGCGGGCGGCAGGCGGCAGGCGGCAGGCGGCAGGCGGCAGGCGGCAGGCGGCAGGCGGCAGGCAGGCGGGCAGGCGGCAGGCGGCAGGCGACAGGCGGCAGGCGGCAGGCGGCAGGCGGCAAGCGCAGGCGGCAGGCAACAGGCAACAGGCGGCCAGGCGGCAGGCGGCAGGCGGCAGGCGGCAGGCGGCAGGCGGCAGGCGGCAGGCGACAGGCAGCAGGCGGCAGGCGGCAGGCGGCAGGCGGCAGGCGGCAGGCGGCAGGCGGCAGGCGGCAGGCGGCAGGCGGCAGGCGACAGGCGGCAGGCGGCAGGCGGCAGGCGGCAGGCGGCAGGCGGCAGGCGGCAGGCGGCAGGCGGCAGGCGGCAGGCGGCGAGCGGCAGGCAACAGGCGGCAGGCAGCAGGCAGCAGGCGGCAGGCAGCAGGCGGCAGGCGGCAGGCGGCGGGCAACAGGCAGGCGGCAGGCGGCAGGCGGCAGGCGGCAGGCGGCAGGCGGCAGGCAACAGGCGGCAGGCAACAGGCAACAGGCAGCAGGCAACAGGCAACAGGCAACAGGCAGCAGGCAACAGGCAACAGGCAACAGGCAGCAGGCAGCAGGCAACAGGGCAGGCGGCAGGCAGCAGGCGGCAGGCAGGCAGGCAACAGGCAACAGGCAACAGGCGGCAGGCGGCAGGCAGCAGGCGGCAGGCAGCAGGCAGCAGGCGGCAGGCGGCAGGCGGCAGGCGGCAGGCTGACAGGCGGCAGGCGGACAGGCGGCAGGCGGACAGGCAGCAGGCGGCAGGCGGCAGACGGCAGGCGGCGAGGCGGCAGGCGGCAGGCGACAGGCGGCAGGCGAAGCAGGCGGCGGGCGGCAGGCTGACAGGCAGCAGGCGGCAGGCGGCAGGCAGACAGGCGGCAGGCAACAGGCGGCAGGCGGCAGGCAACAGGCAACAGGCGACAGGCAGCAGGCAACAGGCAACAGGCGACAGGCGACAGGCGACAGACGGCGGAGCAACAGGCAACAGGCAACAGGCAGAGCAACAGGCAACAGGCAACACAGGCAACAGGCAACAAACAGGCAACAGGCAACAGGCAGCAGGCAACAGGCGAACAGGCAACCCGGAGCAACAGGCAACAGGCAACAGAGCAACAGGCAACAGGCAACAGGCAACAGGCGGTAACGGAGCAACAGGCGCAGGCAACAGGCAGCAGGCAACGGACGGCCAGGCAACAGGCAACAGGCAGACAGGCCCCAGCCAGGCAGCAGGCAACAGGCAACAGGCAACAGGCAACAGGCAACAGGCAACAGGCAACAGGCAACAGGCGGCAGGCGGGCAGGCAGCAGGCGGCAGGCAGGCAGGCAACAGGCGGCAGGCAACAGGCAACAGGCAACAGGCAACAGGCGACGGGCGGCAGGCGGCAGGCGGCAGGCAACAGGCGACAGGCGACGGGCAGCAGGCGGCAGGCAACAGGCAAGCAGGCAACAGGCAACAAGCGGGCAAACAACAAGCAACAGGCAACAGGCAACAGGCAACAGGCAGCAGGCAACAGGCAACAGGCAACAGGCAACAGGCAACAGGCAACAGGCAACAGGCAACAGGCAACAAGGCAACAGGCAACAGGCAACAGGCAACAGGCGCAGCAGGCAACAGGCAACAGGCGACAGGCAACAGGCAACAGGCAACAGGCAACAGGCAACAGGCGGCAGGCGGCAGGCGGCAGGCAACAGGCGGCAGGCGGCAGGCGACAGGCGGCAGGCAGGCAGGCTGGCAGGCGGCAGGCAGCAGGCGGCAAGGGCGGCAGGCGACAGGCGGCAGGCGGCAGGCGGCAGGCAGGGCAGGCGGCAGGCGGCAGGCTGACAGGCGGCAGGCGGCGGGCTGACAGGCGGACAGGCGGACAGGCGGCAGGCAACAGGCGACAGGCAGCAGGCAGCAGGCAACAGGCAGGCAGGCGGCAGGCAGCAGGCAACAGGACAGGCGGCACAAGCAACAGGCACCCAGGCAACAAGCAACAAACAAGCAAACCACAGGCAACAGGCAACAGGCAACAACGGCAAACAGGCAACAGGCAGAGCACCAGGCAACAGGCAACAGAGGCAGCAGGCAACAGGCAACAGAGGGCAGAGCAACAGGCAGGCAAGCGGCAAGCAGGCAAGCGGCAGGCGGCAACAGGCAGGCGGCAGGCGGCAGGCGGACAGGCGAGCGGGCGGGCTGACGGGCGGCGGGCGGCAGGCGGCAGACTGACGGGCCGGCGGGCGGCAGGCGACGGGCTGACAGGCGGCGGGCGGCGGAGCTGACGGCTGACAGGCTGACAGGCGGCAGGCAGCAGGCAGGCAGAGCAACAGGCAACGGGCAACAGGCAGCAGGCAACGGCAGGCAACAGGCAACAGGCAACAGGCAACAGGCAACAGGCAACAGGCAACAGGCGGTGACGGCAGGCAACAGGCTGACAGGCAGGCGGCAGGCAACAGGCGGCAGGCAGGCGGCAGGCGGCAGGCGGCAGGCGGCAGGCGGCAGGCGGCAGGCGGCAGGCGGCAGGCGGCAGGCGGCAGGCGGCGGGCGGCAGGCACAGGCTGACAGGCAACGGGGCAGGCGAAGCAGGCGAACAGGCAACAGGCAACAGAGCAACAGGCAACAGGCAACAGGCGGCAGGCGGCAGGCTACCAGCAGGCGACAGGCCGGGCTGGGCAAAAACAGGCAACAGGCAACAGGCAAGAACAGGCAGCAGGCAACAGGCAACAGGCGGCGGCAGCAGGCAACAGGCAACAGGCAGCAAACAACAAACTAACCAGGCAACAGGCAACAGGCAGCCAGGCAACAGACAACAAACGGCAGGCTGACAAGCGGCAGGCGCAAGCAACAGGCAACAAGCAACAAGCAGCAAGCGGCAGGCAACAGGCAACAGGCAACAGGCAACAAACAACAGGCAACAAGAAAACAACAGGCAACAGGCAACAGGCAACAGGCAACAAACAACAGGCAACAGGCAACAAGCAACAGGCAACAGGCAACAGGCAACAGGCAGCAAACTAGCAGAGCAACAGGCAACAGGCAACAGGCAACAGGCAACAGGCAACAGGCAACAGAGCAGGCAACAGGCAGCAGGCAACAGGCAACAGGCAACAGGCAACAGGCAAGCAACAGGCAACAGGCAGCAGGCAACAGGCAACAGGCAACAGGCAACGGCAGGCGGCCGGGCTGACAGGCGGCAGGCGGCAGGCGGCAGGCGGCAGGCGGGCGACGGGCGGCCCAGGCGGCAGGCGCAAACCGACAGGCGGCAGGCGGGCGGCAGGCAACAAGCCCCAAACGGCAAGCTGACAAGCAGCAAGCAACAGGCAACAGGCAACAAGGCAGGCAACAGGCAACAGGCAACAGGCAACAGGCAACAGGCAACAGGCAACAGGCAAACAGGCAACAGGCAGCAGGCAACAGGCAACAGGCGGCAGGCAACAGGCAACAGGCAACAGGCAACAGGCAGCAGGCAACAGGCAACAGGCGGCAGGCAGGCGGCAGGCGGCAGGCAACAGGCAGCAGGCAACAGGCAGGGCAACAGGCAACAGGCGAGGCAGCAGGCGGCAGGCGGCAGGCAACAGGCGGCAGGCGACAGGCGGCAGGCGGCAGGCGGCAGGCGGCAGGCAACAGGCAACAGGCAACAGGCGGCAGGCAGACAGGCAACAGGCAGGCGGCAGACAGCAGGCAGCAGGCAACAGGCAAGGCAGCAGGCAGCAGGCGGCACAGGCAACAGGCAACAGGCAGCAGGCGGCAACGGCAGCAGCAGGCAACAGGCAGCAGGCAGGCAGGCAGGCGGCAGGCGGGCTGACAAGAAACGGGCTAAGAGCAGGCAAAGCAGACAAACAACGGACAGCGGACAACGGGCAACAAACAACAAACGGCAAACAGCAAGCAACAAACACAAACAGCAAAAACAGGCAACAAACAACAAGCAACAGGCAACAGGCAACAGGCAACAGGCAACTGGCAACAGGCAACAAACAACAAACAACAGGCAACAGGCAACAGGCAACAAACAACAGGCAACAGGCGACAGGCAACAGGCAACAGGCAACAGGCAACAGGCAACAGGCCGCAGGCAAGGCGGCAGGCGGCAGGCAGGAAGCAGGCGGCAGGCAGCAGGCAGACAGGCAACAGGCGGCAACGGGCAGGCAGCAGGCGGACGGCGGAGCGGCAGGCGGCAACAGGCGGCAGGCAGGCGGCAGGCAGCAGGCGGCAGGCAGCAGGCAACAGGCAACAGGCGGCAGGCGGCGGGCGGCAGGCAGGCGGCGGCGGCAGGCGGCGGCAGACAGGCGGCAGGCGGCAGGCGGCAGGCGACAGGCAACGGGCAGCAGGCGGCAGGCGGCAGGCGGCAGGCGGCAGGCAGCAGGCAGCTGAAACGGCAGGCAAACTGGCAAACGGCAGGCAACAGGCAACAGGCAACAGGCAACAGGCAGCAGGCAACAGGCAACAGGCAACAGGCAACAGGCAACAAGCAACAAAGCAACAGGCAACAGAGGCAACAGGCGGCACAGGCAACAGGCAACGGAGGCAGCAAGGCTCAGGCAGGCAGGCAGGCAACAGGCAACAGGCAACAGGCGGCAGGCAGCGGCAGGCGGCAGGCTGACAGGCGGCAGGCGGCAGGCAGACAGGCGGCAGGCGGCAGGCGGCAGGCGGCAGGCAACAGGCGGCAAACAGGCAACAGGCAACAGGCAATGACGGCAGGCAACCAGGCAACAGGCAACAGGCTTGGCAGGCAACAGGCAGCAGGCAACAGGCAGAAGCAGGCAGCAGGCAGCCCAGGCGGCAGGCAACAGGCAACAGGCAACAGGCAAGCAGGCAGCCCCAGGCAGTGACTGACAGGCAACAGGCAACAGGCAACAGGCAACAGGCAACAGGCAACAGGCAACAGGCAACCAGGCAACAGGCAACCCAGAGCAACAGGCAACAGGCAACAGGCAACAGGCAACAGGCAACAGGCAACAGGCAACAGGCAACAGGCAACAGGCAACAGGCAACAGGCAACAGGCAACAGGCAGCAGGCAGCTTGGGCAGCAGGCAAGCAGGCAACAGGCAACAGGCGGCAGGCAAGCAGGCAACAGGCAGAGCAGGCAACAGGCAACAGGCAACAGGCAACAGGCAACCCAGGCA
>NW_024573344.1:0-13313 GCF_018153835.1 Drosophila eugracilis | reverse complement strand
GTTATACTTGCATTCAATTACATGTGCCAACAGGCAACAGGCAACGGGCAAGCTGGGGCAACCAGGCAACAGGCAACAGGCCCCAACAGGCCAGGCAACAGGCAACAGACACAGGCAGCAGGCCCACAGCAGGCAGCAGGCAACAGGCAACCCAGGCAGCAGGCAGCAGGCAAACAGGCGAACCGGGGCAGCAGGCAACAGCAACAAGGCAACAGGCCCAGCAGGCAACAGGCAACAGGCAACAGGCAACAGGCAACAGGCAACGGGCAGCCAGGCAACAGGCAAGCAGGCAACAGGCAAGCAGGCAACAGGCAACAGGCAAACAGGCAACAGGCAACAGGCAGCAAGG
This sequence comes from Drosophila eugracilis, assembly GCF_018153835.1. Classification (NCBI taxonomy): domain Eukaryota; kingdom Metazoa; phylum Arthropoda; class Insecta; order Diptera; family Drosophilidae; genus Drosophila; species Drosophila eugracilis. The sequence goes on along the minus strand of NW_024573344.1, from coordinate 12,964 downwards.
CAACCGGCAACAGGCAACAGGCAACAGGCTAACCAGGCAACAGGCAGCAGGCAAACAGGCAACAGGCAGCCGAACAACAGGCAGACAGGCAGCAGGCAGCAGGCGGCCAGGCAACCGATTGGGCAACAGGCAACAGGCAACAGGCAACAGGCAACAGGCAACCAGGCAACAGGCAACAGGCAGCAGGCAACAGGCCACAGGCAACAGGCAACAGGCAACAGGCAACAGGCAACAGGCAGCCGACAGGCAACAGGCAACAGGCAACAGGCAGCAGGCAACAGGCAACAGGCACAGGCAGCAGGCAACAGGCAACAGGCAACAGGCAACAGGCAGCAGGCAACCCAGGCAGCAGGCAACAGGCAACAGGCAACAGGCAACAGGCAACAGGCAACAGGCAACAGGCAGCAGGCAACAGGCAACGGCAGGCAACCCAGGCAAGGCAGGCAACAGGCAGGCAGGCAGGGCAACAGGCAACAGGCAACAGGCAGCACAGGCAACAGGCAACAGGCAACAGGCAACAGGCAACAGGCAACAGGCAACAGGCAACAGGCAACAGGCAACAGGCAACAGGCAACAGGCAACAGGCAACAGGCAACAGGCAACAGGCAACAGGCAACAGGCAACAGGCAACAGGCAAGGCAACAGGCAACAGGCAACAGGCAACAGGCAACAGGCAACAGGCAGCAGGCAACAGGCAACAGGCAACAGGCAACAGGCAACAGGCAGCAGGCAACAGGCAACAGGCAACAGGCAACAGGCAACTGGGCAACAGGCAACAGGCAACAGGCAACAGGCAACAGGCAACAGGCAGCACAGGCAGCAGGCAACCAGGCAACAGGCAACAGGCAACAGGCAGCAGGCAACCCCAGGCAACAGGCAACAGGCAGCAGGCAACAGGCGAACAGGCAAAGCAGGGCAACAGGCAACAGGCAACAGGCAGCCAGGCAACAGGCAACAGGCAACAGGCAACAGGCAACAGGCAGCTTGGGCAGCAGGCAACAGGCAACAGGCAACAGGCAACAGGCAACAGGCAACAGGCAACAGGCAACAGGCAACTGGCAACAGGCAAGCAACAGGCAGCAGGCGCCAGGCAACAGGCAACAGGCAACAGGCAACAGGCAACAGGCAACAGGCAACAGGCAACAGGCAGCAGGCAACAGGCAACAGGCAACAGGCAACAGGCAACAGGCAACAGGCAACAGGCAACAGGCAACAGGCAACAGGCAGCAGGCAGCAGGCAACAGGCAGCAGGCAACAGGCAGCAGGCAGGCTTTCCGGGCAACAGGCAACAGGCAACAGGCAGCAGGCAACAGGCAACAGGCAACAGGCAACAGGCAACAGGCAACAGGCAACAGGCAACAGAGCAACAGGCAACCAGGCAACGGCAGCAGGCAACAGGCAACAGGCAACAGGCAGCAGGCAACAACAGGCAACAGGCAACAGGCAGCAGGCAACAGGCAACAGGCAACAGGCAGCAGGCAACAGGCAACAGGCAACAGGCAACAGGCAACAGGCAACAGGCAACAGGCAACAGGCAACAGGCAGCAGGCAGCAGGCAACAGGCAACAGGCAACAGGCAACAGGCAACAGGCAGCAGGCAACAGGCAACAGGCAACAGGCAACAGGCAGCAGCCGGCAGGCAGGCAGGCAACAGGCAACAGGCAACAGGCAACCCAGGCAACAGGCAACAGGCAACAGGCAACAGGCAACAGGCAACAGGCAGGCAGGCAGCAGGCAACAGGCAACAGGCAGCAGGCAACAGGCAGCAGGCAACAGGCAGCAGGCAGCAGGCAACAGGCAACAGGCAACAGGCAACCCCAGGCAACAGGCAACAGGCAGCAGGCAGCAGGCAACAGGCAGGCAACAGGCAACAGGCAACAGGCAACCAGGCAGCAGGCAACAGGCAACAGACCAGGCAACAGGCAACAGGCAACAGGCAACAGGCAGCAGGCAACCGGCAACAGGCAACAGGCAACAGGCAACAGGCAACAGGCAACAGGCAACAGGCAACAGGCAGCAGGCAACAGGCAACAGGCAACAGGCAACAGGCAACAGGCAACAGGCAACAGGCAACAGGCAGCAGGCAGGCTGGGCAACAGGCAACAGGCAACAGGCAGACAGGCAACAGGCAACAGGCAACAGGCAACAGGCAACAGGCAACGGCAGGCAACAGGCAGCAGGCAACAGGCAACAGGCAACAGGCAACAGGCAACAGGCAACAGGCAGCAGGCAACAGGCAGCCCAAGGCTGACAGGCAACAGGCAACAGGCAACAGGCAACAGGGCAACAGGCAACAGGCAGCAGGCAGCAGGCAGCAGGCAGCAGGCAACAGGCAACAGGCAGCAGGCAGCAGGCAAGCAGGCAACAGGCAACAGGCAACAGGCAACAGGCAACAGGCAACAGGCAACAGGCAACAGGCAACAGGCAACAGGCAACAGGCAACAGGCAGCAGGCAACAGGCAACAGGCAACAGGCAACAGGCAACAGGCAACAGGCAACAGGCAGCAGGCAGCAGGCAGCAGGCAACAGGCAACAGGCAACAGGCAGCAGGCAGCAGGCAACAGGCAACAGGCAGCAGGCAACAGGCAACAGGCAACAGGCAACAGGCAACCAGGCAACAGGCAGCAGGCAACAGGCAGCAGGCAACCGGCAAGCAGGCAGGCAACAGGCAACAGGCAACAGGCAACGGGCAACAGGCAACAGGCAACAGGCAACAGGCAACAGGCAACAGGCAACAGGCAACAGGCAACGGGCAACAGGCAACAGGCAACAGGCAACAGGCAACAGGCAACAGGCAACAGGCAGCAGGCAAGGCAGCAGGCAACCGGCAGCAGGCAACAGGCAACAGGCAGCAGGCAACAGGCAACAGGCAACAGGCAACAGGCAAGCAGGCAACAGGCAACAGGCAACAGGCAACAGGCAACAGGCAACAGGCAACAGGCAACAGGCAACAGGCAACAGGCAACAGGCAGCAGGCAGCAGGCAGCAGGCAACCAGGCAACAGGCAACCAGGCAACAGGCAGGCAGGCAGACAGGCAGGCAACAGGCAACAGGCAGCAGGCAACAGGCAACAGGCAGCAGGCAACAGGCAACAGGCAACAGGCAACAGGCAACAGGCAACAGGCAACAGGCAGCAGGCAACAGGCAACAGGCAACAGGGCAGCAGGCAACAGGCAACAGGCAACAGGCAACAGGGCAACAGGCAACAGGCAACAGGCAGCAGGCAACAGGCAACAGGCAACAGGCAACAGGCAACAGGCAACAGGCAACAGGCAACAGGCAACAGGCAACAGGCAACAGGCAACAGGCAGCAGGCAACAGGCAACAGGCAACAGGCAACAGGCAGCAGGCAACGGGCAGCAGGCAACAGGCAACAGGCAACAGGCAACAGGCAACAGGCAACAGGCAACAGGCAACAGGCCCAGCAGGCAACAGGCAACAGGCAACAGGCAACAGGCAACAGGCAACAGGCAACAGGCAACAGGCAACAGGCAACAGGCAACAGGCAACAGGCAACAGGCAACAGGCAACAGGCAACAGGCAAGCAGGCAGCAGGCAGACTGGCAGGCAACAGGCAACAGGCAACAGGCAGCAGGCAACAGGCAACAGGCAACAGGCAACAGGCAACAGGCAACAGGCAACAGGCAACAGGCAACAGGCAACAGGCAGCAGGCAGCAGGCAACAGGCAACAGGCAACAGGCAACAGGCAACAGGCAACAGGCAACAGGCAACAGGCAACAGGCAACAGGCAACAGGCAACAGGCAACAGGGCAACAGGCAACAGGCAACAGGCAGCAGGCAACAGGCAACAGGCAACAGGGCAACAGGCAACAGGCAACAGGCAACAGGCAACAGGCAACAGGCAACAGGCAACAGGCAACAGGCAACAGGCAACAGGCAACAGGCAACAGGCAGGCAACAGGCAACAGGCAGGCAGCAGGCAACAGGCAACACCAGGCAACAGGCAACAGGCAACAGGCAACAGGCAACAGGCAACAGGCAACAGGCAACAGGCAACCAGGCAACAGGCAACAGGCAACAGGCAGCAGGCAACAGGCAACAGGCAACGGCAGGCAACAGGCAACAGGCAACAGGCAACAGGCGGCAGGCAGGCAACAGGCAACAGGCAACAGGCAACAGGCAACAGGCAACAGGCAACAGGCAGCAGGCAACAGGCAACAGGCAGCAGGCAACAGGCAACAGGCAACAGGCAAGCAGGCAACAGGCAGCAGGCAGCAGGCAGCACCAGGCAGCAGGCAGCAGGCAACAGGCAAGCAGGCAGCAGGCAACAGGCAACAGGCAACAGGCAACAGGCAACAGGCAACAGGCAAACAGGCAACAGGCAACAGGCAGGCAACAGGCAACAGGCAACAGGCAACAGGCAACAGGCAACAGGCAACAGGCAACAGGCAACAGGCAACAGGCAACAGGCAACAGGCAACAGGCAGCAGGCAGGCAAGCAGGCAACAGGCAACAGGCAACAGGCAACAGGCAACAGGCAGGCAGCAGGCAACAGGCAGCAGGCAGCAGGCAAGCAGGCAACAGGCAGCAGGGCAACAGGCAACAGGCAACCGGCAACCGGCAACAGGCCGACAGGCAGCAGGCAACAGGCAACAGGCAACAGGCAACAGGCAGCAGGCAACAGGCAACAGGCAACAGGCAACAGGCAACAGGCAACAGGCAACAGGCAGCAGGCAACAGGCAACAGGCAGCAGGCAGCAGGCAACAGGCAACAGGCAACAGGCAACAGGCAACAGGCAACAGGCAGGCGGCAACAGGCAACAGGCAACAGGCAACAGGCAGCAGGCAACAGGCAACAGGCAACAGGCAACAGGCAACAGGCAGGCAGGCAGCAGGCAGCAGGCAACAGGCAACAGGCAACAGGCAACAGGCAGGCAACAGGCAACAGGCAACAGGCAACAGGCAACAGGCAACAGGCAACAGGCAACAGGCAACAGGCAACAGGCAACAGGCAACAGGGCAACAGGCAACCAGGCAGCAGGCAACAGGCAACAGGCAACAGGCAGCAGGCAACAGGCAACAGGCAACAGGCGGCAACAGGCAACAGGCAACAGGCAACAGGCAACAGGCAACCGGCAACAGGCAACAGGCAACAGGCAGCGGGCAACAGGCAGCAGGCAACAGGCAACAGGCAACAGGCAACAGGCAACAGGCAACAGGCAACAGGCAACAGGCAACAGGCAACAGGCAACAGGCAACAGGCAGCAGGCAACAGGCAACAGGCAACAGGCAACAGGCAACAGGCAACAGGCAACAGGCAACAGGCAACAGGCAACAGGCAAGCAGGCAACAGGCAACAGGCAGCAGGCAACAGGCAACAGGCAACAGGCAGCAGGCAACAGGCAGCAGGCAACAGGCAACAGGCAACAGGCAACAGGCAACAGGCAACAGGCAACAGGCAACAGGCAACAGGCAGCAGGCAACAGGCAACAGGCAACAGGCAACAGGCAACAGGCAACAGGCAACAGGCAGCAGGCAACAGGCAACAGGCAACAGGCAGGCAACAGGCAACAGGCAACAGGCAACAGGCAACAGGCAACAGGCAACAAGGCAACAGGCAGCAGGCAACAGGCAACAGGCAACAGGCAACAGGCAACAGGCAACAGGCAACAGGCAACAGGCAACAGGCAACAGGCAACAGGCAACAGGCGACAGGCAGGCAACAGGCAACAGGCAACAGGCAAGCAGGCGGCCAGGCAACAGGCAACAGGCAACAGGCAACAGGCAACAGGCAACAGGCAACAGGCAACAGGCAACAGGCAACAGGCAACAGGCAACAGGCAAGGCAGGCAACAGGCAACTGGCAACAGGCAAGGCAACAGGCAACAGGCAGCAGGCAACAGGCAACAGGCAGGCAAGGCAGGCAGGCAACAGGCAACAGGCAACAGGCAACCTAACCAGGCAACAGGCAACAGGCAACAGGCAACAGGCAACAGAGCAACAGGCAACAGGCAACAGGCAACAGGCAACAGGCAACAGGCAACAGGCAACAGGCAACAGGCAACAGGCAACAGGCAACAGGCAGCTCAGGCAACAGGCAACAGGCAACAGGCAGCAGGCAACAAGCAGGCAACAGGCAGCACTGGGGCAACAGGCAACAGGCGGCAGGCAACAGGCAAGCAGGCAACAGGCAGCAGGCAGCAGGCAACAGGCAGCAGGCAGGCAACAGCGAAGCAGGCAACAGGCAACAGGCAACAGGCAACAGGCAACAGGCAACAGGCAGCAGGCAACCCAGGCAACAGGCAACAAGGCAACAGGCAACAGGCAACAGGCAACAGGCAACCCCAGGCAACAGGCAACAGGCAACAGGCAACAGGCAGCAGGCAACAGGCAACAGGCAACAGGCAACAGGCAACAGGCAACAGGCAACAGGCAACAGGCAACAGGCAACAGGCAACAGGCAACAGGCAACAGGCAACAGGCAACAGGCAAGCAGGCAACAGGCAACAGGCAACAGGCAACAGGCAAGGCGGGCAACAGGCAACAGGCAACAGGCAACAGGCAACAGGCAACAGGCAAGCAGGCAGCAGGCAACAGGCAACAGGCAGCAGGCAACAGGCTGGGCAACAGGCAACAGGCAACAGGCAGCAGGCAACAGGCAACAGGCCAGGCAACAGGCAACAGGCGACAGGCAACAGGCAGGCAGGCAACAGGCAACGGGCAAGCAGGCAGACAGGGCAGCAGGCGAGCAGGCAAGCAGGCAACAGGCAACAGGCAGCAGGCAACAGGCAACGGCAGGGCAACAGGCAACAGGCAACAGGCAACAGGCAACAGGCAACAGGCAACAGGCAACAGGCAACTGGCAAAGGCAACAGGCAACAGGCAACAGGCAACAGGCAACAGGCAACAGGCAACAGACGGCAGGCAGCAGGCGGCAGGCAACAGGCAACAGGCAACAGGCAACAGGCAACCCAGGCAGCAGGCAACAGGCAACAGGCAACAGGCAACAGGCAACAGGCGCAACAGGCAGCAGGCAACAGGCAACAGGCAACAGGCAACAGGCAACAGGCAACAGGCAACAGAGCAGGCAGCAGGCACAGGCGGCAAAGGCAACAGGCAACAGGCAACAGGCAACAGGCAACGGGCAGGCAGCAGGCAACAGGCAACAAGGCAGGCAGCAGGCGGAAGCCAGGCGCAGGCAACGGGCAACAGGCAACCAGGCAACAGACTGACGGCAAGGCAAGACGCGGGCAGCAGGCACGACAGGCGGGCGGCGGAGCGGCCAGGCAACAGGCAACGGCGGCAGGCAACAGGCAGCAGGCAGCAGGCGGCCGCAGAGCTGAGGCAACAGGCAACAGGCAACAGGCAACCAGGCGGCAGGCGGGCAACGGGGCAAGGCAGCAGGCAACAGGCAGCAGGCAACAGGCAACAGGCAACAGGCAACAGGCAACAGGCAACAGGCAACACCAGGCAACCCAGGCAACAGGCGACAGGCAGCAGGCTGACCCAGGCAACAGGCAGCAGGCAGCAGGCAACAGGCGGCGGGCAACAGGCAGCAGGCAGCAGGCAGCAGGCAACAGGCAGCAGGCAACAGGCAACAGGCAACAGGCAGACAGGCAACAGGCAACAGGCAACAGGCAACAGGCAACAGAGCAACAGGCAACAGGCAACAGGCAACAGGCAGCAACAGGCAGCAGGCAACAGGCAACAGGCAACAGGCAACAGGCAACAGGCAAGCAGGCAAGCAGGCGGCAGGCAGGCAACAGGCAACAGGCAGCAGGCCCCAGGCAACAGGCAACCAGGCAACAGGCAACAGGGGCAACAGGCAGCAGGCAACAGGCAACAGGGCAGCAGGCACCAGGCAAGCGGCAACAGGCAACAGGCAACAGGCAAGGCAACAGGCAACAGGCAACAGGCAACAGGCACCCAGGCAACAGGCAACAGGCAACAGGCAACAGGCAACAGGCAACAGGCAACAGGCAACAGGCAACAGGCAACAGGCAACAGGCAACAGGCAACAGGCAGCAGGCAACAGGCAACAGGCAACAGGCAACAGGCAACAGGCAACAGGCAACAGGCAGACAGGCAACAGGCAACAGGCAACAGGCAACAGGCGGCACAGGCACAGGCGGCAAGCAGGCAACAGGCAACAGGCAACAGGCAACAGGCAACCAGGCAACAGGCAACAGGCAACAGGCAACAGGGCAACAGGCAACAGGCAACAGGCAACAGGCAACAGGCAACAGGCAACAGGCAACAGGCAGCAGGCAACAGGCAACAGGCAACAGGCAGGCAACAGGCAGGCAGGCAGCAGGCAACAGGCAACAGGCAACAGGCAACAGGCAACAGGCAACAGGCAACAGGCAACAGGCAACAGGCAACAGGCAACAGGCAACAGGCAACAGGCAACAGGCAACAGGCAACAGGCAGCAGGCAAGCAGGCAACAGGCAAGCAGGCAACAGGCAACAGGCAACAGGCAACAGGCAACAGGCAACAGGCAACAGGCAACCCAGGCAGGCAGGCAACAGGCAGCGGCAGGCAACAGGCAACCCAGGCAAGCAGGCAACAGGCAGCAGGCAACAGGCAGCGGCAGGCAGCAGGCGGCAGGCAACCCAGGCAGGCAACAGGCAACAGGCAACAGGCAACAGGCAACAGGCAACAGGCAACAGGCAGGCAACAGGCAACAGGCAACAGGCAACAGGCAGCAGGCAACAGGCAACAGGCAACAGGCAACAGGCAACAAGCAGGCAACCAGGCAACAGGCAGCAGGCAACCCAGGCAACAGGCAACAGGCAGCAGGCGAGCAGGCCCAACAGGCAACAGGCAACAGGCAGCAGGCAACAGGCAACAGGCAACAGGCAGCACGGGCAGGCAGGCAACAGGCAACAGGCAACAGGCAGGCTGACGGGCAACAGGCAGACCAACAGGCGGCGGGCGGCCAGGCAACAGGCAACAGGCAACAGGCAACAGGCAACAGGCAGCAGGCAGCAGGCAGCAGGCAGCAGGCAGCAGGCAGACAGGCAACAGGCAGCGCAGGCGGCAGGCAACAGGCAACAGGCAACAGGCAACAGGCAGCAGGCAACAGGCAACAGGCAACCCAGGCAACAGGCAACAGGCAGCAGGCAACAGGCAACAGGCAACAGGCAACAGGCAACAGGCAGCAGGCAGGCAACAGGCAAGCAGGCAGCCCAGGCAACAGGCAACAGGCAACCCCAGGCAACAGGCAACAGGCAACAGGCAACAGGCGGCAGGCAGAGCAGGCGGCCAGGCAACAGGCAACAGGCAACAGGCAACAGGCAGCGGGCAACAGGCAACAGGCAACAGGCAACAGGCAACAGGCAACAGGCAACAGGCAACAGGCAACAGGCAACAGGCAGGCAACAGGCAACAGGCAACAGGCAGCAGGCAACAGGCAACAGGCAGCAGGCAGCAGGCAACAGGCAGCAGGCAGGGCAACAGGCAACAGGCGGGCAACCCCAGGCAACAGGCAACAGGCAACAGGCAGCAGGCAACAGGCAACCAGGCAACAGGCTTGGCAACAGGCAACAGGCAACAGGCAGCAGGCAACAGGCAACAGGCAACCAGGCAACAGGCAACAGGCAACAGGCAACAGGCAACAGGCAACAGGCAACAGCAGCAACCGAGCAACAGGGCAACAGGCAGCAGGCAACAGGCAACAGGCAACAGGCAACAGGCAACAAGCAACAAGCAGGCAACAGGCAACCAGGCAAGCAACAGGCAACAGGCAACAGGCAACAGGCGCAGGCAGCAGGCAGACAGGCAGCAGGCGGCTGGCAGGCGGCAGGCCGGGCTGGCAGGCAACAGGCGACCAGGCAACAGGCAACAGAGGCAACCAGGCAGGCTGGCAGGCAGAACAGGCAGCAGGCAACAGAGCAACAGGCAACAGGCAACAGGCAACAGGCAACAAGCAGCAACAGGCAAGCAGGCAACAGGCAACAGAGCAACAAGCAACAGGCAACAGGCAACAGGCAACAGACAACAGAGGCACCTGCAGGCGGCAGGCAACAGGCAACAGGCAACCGCCCAGGCAACAGGCAACAGGCAGCAGGCGGCAGGCAACAGGCGGCAACAGGCGGCAGGCAGCCCAGGCAACAGGCAACAGGCAAGCTGGAGCCCAAAGGCAACAGGCAACCAGGCAGAAGCTGAGCAGGCAACCCAGGCAACAGGCAACAGGCAACAGGCAACAGGCAACAGGCAACAGGCAACAGGCAACAGGCAACAGGCAACAGGCAACAGGCAACAGGCAACAGGCAACAGGCGAACCCAGGCAGCAGGCAGCAGGCAACAGGCAACAGGCAACAGGCAACAGGCAAGCCAGGCAAGCAGGCAAGCAAGCAGGCAACAGGCAACAGGCAACAGGCAGCAAACAGCAAACGGCAGGCAGCAGGCGACAGGCAACAGGCAGCAGGCAACAGGCAACAGGCAACCGCAGGCAACAGGCAACAGGCAACAGGCGGGCCCGGCAGGCCAGGCAACCCAGGCAAGCCAGGCAACCCCAGGCAACCCAGGCAACAGGCAACCAGGCAACGAGGCAACAGGCAACCAGGCAACAGGCAACAGGCCAGGCAACCCAGGCAGCAGGCAGCAGGGCAACAGGCAACAGGCAACAGGCAACAGGCAACAGGCAACAGGCAGCAGGCAACAGGCAACAGGCAACAGGCAACAGGCAGACTTAGGCAGCAGGCAGCAGACAGGGCAACAGGCAAGCAGGCAACAGGCAACAGGCAACAGGCAACAGCAGCAGGCAACAGGCAACAGGCAACAGGCAACAGGCAACAGGGCAACAGGCAACAGGCAGCAGGCGGCCAAGGCAACAGGCAGCAGGCAGCAGGCAACAGGCAACGCAGGCAGCAGGCAGCAGGCAGCAGGCAACCAGGCAGGCAGCAGAGCAACAAACAGCAAGCAACAAGCAGCAGGCAGCAGGCAACAACGAACACAAACAGCAAACAACAAGCAACAAGCAGCAAGCAACAGGCAACAGAGCAACAGGCAACAGGCAGCAGACTGGAACAGAGGCAACAAGCAACAAACGAAGCAACAGGCAACAGGCAACAGGCAACAGGCAACAGGCAACAGGCGGCAGGCAACAGGCAACAGGCCGCAGGCAACAGGCAACAGGCAACAGGCAACAGGCAACAGGCAAGCAGGCAACAGGCAACAGGCAACGGGCAACAGGCAACAAACTGAGCAAACAAACAGGCAGCAAGGCAAGGCAGGCGGGCGACGGGCAGCAGGCGAACAGGCAACGGGCAGACAGGCAACCCAGGCAACAGGCAACAGGCAACAGGCAACAGGCAACAGGCGACAGGCAGCAGGCAGCAGGCAACAGGCTGGCAGGCAACAGGCAACAGGCAACAGGCAACAGGCCCAGCAGGCAACAGGCAACAGGCAACAGGCAGCAGGCAACAGGCAACAGGCAAGCAGGCAACAGGCAGCAGGCAACAGGCAACAGGCAACAGGCAACAGGCAACAGCCAGCAGGCAAGGCAACAGGCAACAGGCAACAGGCAACAGCAGGCAACCAGGCAACAGGCAACAGGCAACAGGCAACAGGCAGCAGGCAGCAGGCAACGGGCAGCAGGCAGCCGGCAACAGGCAACAGGCCCGGCCAGGCGGCAGGCAGCAGGCGGCAGGCAGGCAGGCAACAGGCAACAGGCAACAGGCAGCAGGCAGCAGGCAACAGGCAGGCAGGCGGCAACCAGGCAACAGGCAACAGGCAGCAGGCAGCAGGCGGGCAACAGGCAACAGGCAACAGGCAAGCAGGCCCAGCAGGCAGCAGGCAGCAGGCAACAGGCAACAGGCAACCCAGGCAACAGGCAAGCAGGGCGACAGGCGGCCCAGGCAGCAAACAGCGGGCAACAGGCAACAGGCAGGCAGGGCAACAGGCAGCAGGCGACAGGCAAACAGCAACAACAAACAGGCAACAGGCAACAGAGGCAACAGGCCAGCAGGCAGCAGGCAGCAGGCAACAGGCGGCAGGCGGCAGGCAACAGGCGGCCCAGGCGGCAACAGAGCAGCAGGCAACAGGCTTGGGCAACAGGCATGGCAACAGGCAACAGGCAGCAGGCGACAGGCAGCAGGCAGCAGGCAGCAGGCAACAGGCAAGCAGGCAAGCAGGCAGGCGGCAGGCAGGCAGCAGGCAACAGGCAGCAGGCAACAGGCAACAGGCAACAGGCAACCCAGGCAGCAGGCGGCAGGCGGCAGGCAACAGGCACCCCAGGCAACAGGCAACAGGCAACTAGGCAACAGGCAACAGAGCAACAGTGACAAACTAATAGGCAACAGAGCAGCGCAGGCAACAGGCAACAGGCAGCAGGCAACAGGCAGCAGGCAACAGGCAACAGGCAACAGGCGGCCCGGCAACAGGCAACAGGCAGTCGGCAGGCGACAGGCAACAGGCAACAGGCAACAGGCTACAGGCAACAGCTGGGCAAGCAAACAAAGCAACAGGCAACCAGAACAGGCAACAAGCAGCAGGCGGCAGGCACAGGCAACAAGCGGCAGGCGGCCACCAGGCAGCCGAGCAGGCAGCAGGCAACCCAGGCGGCAGGCGGCAGGCGGCAGGCAGCCCAGGCAACAGGCAACAGGCGGCAAGCTAGCAAACAGCAGGCAACAGGCAACAGGCAACAGGCAACAGGCAACAGGCAGGCAACCAGGCAACAGGCAACAGGCAACAGGCGGCAGGCAACAGGCAACAGAGCAACAGGCAACAGGCAAGCAGGCTGGGCAGCAGGCAACAGGCAACAGGCAGGCGGCAGGCGGCAGGCAACAGGCAACAGGCGGCAGGCAGCAGGCAGGGCAACAGGGCAACAGGCAACAGGCAACAAACGGCAGGCAGCCCGCAACAGGCAACAGGCAACAGGCAGCAGGCAACCCAGGCAGCAGGCAACAGGCAACAGGCAACAGGCAACAGCCACAACAAGGCAACAGGCAACAGGCAACAGGCAACAGGCAACAGAGCAACAGAGCAACAGAGCAACA
>NW_024573343.1:0-3232 GCF_018153835.1 Drosophila eugracilis | reverse complement strand
GAAATGAATCAAAATTCGCAATTTTAGCTGTGAATGCAGTTTTATTAGAAATTTAACAAGGAATCGAACGAGATATGCCATTCCAGATTCGAGTAACTATAGGCTTAGTTATAGCAATAATACTGCAACTTAAATTAGGAAAAATGGGAAAATTTAAGTTGGCATATTTAATAACGGGTAATATCGTCCATTTTCGCGAGAAATCGATAAAAATTCGGGATTTTAGCTGTGAATGCAGTTTTGTTAGAAATTTAACAAGGAATCGAACGAGATAGGCCATTCCAGATTCGAGTAACTATTGGCTTAGTTATAGCAATAATACTGCAACTTAAATTAGAAAAAATGGGAAAATTTAAGTTGGCATATTTGATAACGGTAATATCGTCCATTTTCGCGAGAAATGGATCAAAATTCGCAATTTTAGCTGTGAATGCAGTTTTGTTAGAAATTTAACAAGGAATCGATAGCCATTCCAGATTCAGTAACATTGCCATTTATAGATTACGAGTAAATATTGGCTTAGTTATAGAAATAATTAAAACGAAATATGCAACTTAAATTAGAAAAAACGAGGGAAGAATTTAAGATTCGAGTAACTATTGGCTTAGTTATAGCAATAATACTGCAACTTTAAATTAGAAAAAATGGAAAAATTTAAGTTGGCATATTTGAAAACGGTAATATCGTCCATTTTCGCGAGAAATGGATCAAAATTCGCAATTTTAGCTGTGAATGCAGTTTTGTTAGAAATTTAACAAGGAATCGAACGAGATATGCCATTCCAGATTCGAGTAACTATTGGCTTAGTTATAGCAATAATACGGCAACTTAAATTAGGAAAAAAGGGAAAATTTAAGTTGGCATATTTAAAAACGGTAATATCGTCCATTTTCGCGAGAAATGGATCAAAATTCGGAATTTTAGCTGTGAATGCAGTTTTGTTAGAAATTTAACAAAGAATAGAACGAGATATGCCACTCCAGATTCGAGTAACTATTGGCTTAGTTATAGCAATAATACTGCAACTTAAATTAGAAAAAATGGGAAAATTTAAGTTGGCATATTTGATAACGGTAATATCGTCCATTTTCGCGATAAATGGATCAAAATTCGCAAATTTAGCTGTGAATGCAGTTTTGTTAGAAATTTAACAAGGAATCGAACGAGATATGCCATTCCAGATTCGAGTAACTATTGGCTTATTTATAGCAATAATACTGCAACTTAAATTAGGAAAAATGGGAAAATTTAAGTTGGCATATTTGAGAACGGTAATATCGTCCATTTTCGCAAGAATTGAATCAAAATTCGGAATTTTAGCTGTGAATGCAGTTTTGTTAGAAATTTAACAAGGAATCGAACGAGATATGCCATTCCAGATTCGAGTAACTATTGGCTTAGTTATAGCAATAATACTGCAACTTAAATTAGGAAAAATGGGAAAATTTAAGTTGGCATATTTATTAACGGGTAATATCGTCCATTTTCGCGAGAAATGGATCAAAATTCGGGATTTTAGCTGTGAATGCAGTTTTGTTAGAAATTTAACAAGGAATCGAACGAGGTAGGCCATTCCAGATTCGAGTAACTATTGGCTTAGTTATAGCAATAATACTGCAACTTAAATTAGAAAAAATGGGAAAATTTAAGTTGGCATATTTGATAACGGTAATATCATCCATTTTCGCGAGAAATGGATCAAAATTCGGAATTTTAGCTGTGAATGCAGTTTTGTTAGAAATTTAACAAGGAATCGAACGAGGTATGCCATTCCAGATTCGAGTAACTATTGGCTTAGTTATAGCCATAATACTGCCAACTTAAATTAGGAAAAAATGGTTAAATCAAATATCACATGTTGGCATATTTGAAAACGGTAATATCGTCCATTTTCGCGAGAAATGGATCAAAATTCGCAATTTTAGCTGTGAATGCAGTTTTGTTAGAAATTTAACAAGGAATCGAACGAGATATGCCATTCCAGATTCGAGTAACTATTGGCTTAGTTATAGCAATAATACTGCAACTTAAATTAGAAAAAATGGGAAAATTTAAGTTGGCATATTTGAAAACGGTAATATCGTCCATTTTCGCGAGAAATGGATCAAAATTCGCAATTTTAGCTGTGAATGCAGTTTTGTTAGAAATTTAACAAGGAATCGAACGAGATATGCCATTCCAGATTCGAGTAACTATTGGCTTAGTTATAGCAATAATACTGCAACTTAAATTAGAAAAAATGGGAAAATTTAAGTTGGCATATTTGAAAACGGTAATATCGTCCATTTTCGCGAGAAATGGATCAAAATTCGGAATTTTAGCTGTGAATGCAGTTTTGTTAGAAATTTAACAAAGAATCGAACGAGATATGCCACTCCAGATTCGAGTAACTATTGGCTTAGTTATAGCAATAATACTGCAACTTAAATTAGAAAAAATGGGAAAATTTAAGTTGGCATATTTGATAACGGTAATATCGTCCATTTTCGCGATAAATAGATCAAAATTCGCAAATTTAGCTGTGAATGCAGTTTTGTTAGAAATTTAACAAGGAATCGAACGAGATATGCCATTCCAGATTCGAGTAACTATTGGCTTATTTATAGCAATAATACTGCAACTTAAATTAGGAAAAATGGGAAAATTTAAGTTGGCATATTTGAGAACGGTAATATCGTCCATTTTCGCAAGAATTGAATCAAAATTCAGAATTTTAGCTGTGAATGCAGTTTTATTAGAAATTTAACAAGGAATCGAACGAGATATGCCATTCCAGATTCGAGTAGCTTTGGGCTTAGTTATAGCAATAATACTGCAACTTAAATTAGGAAAAATGGGAAAATTTAAGTTGGCATATTTATTAACGGGTAATATCGTCCATTTTCGCGAGAAATGGATCAAAATTCGGGATTTTAGCTGTGAATGCAGTTTTGTTAGAAATTTAACAAGGAATCGAACGAGGTAGGCCATTCCAGATTCGAGTAGCTATAGGCTTAGTTATAGCAATAATACTGCAACTTAAATTAGAAACAATGGGAAAATTTAAGTTGGGGTATTTGATAACGGGTAATATCATCCATTTTCGCGAGAAATGGATCAAAATTCGGAATTTTAGCTGTGAATGCAGTTTTGTTAGAAATTTAACAAGGTAGGCGAACGAGGTAGGCCATTCCAGATTCGAGTAACTATTGGCTTAGTTATAGCCGTAATACTGCCACTTAAATTAGGAAAA
>NW_024573342.1:0-5235 GCF_018153835.1 Drosophila eugracilis | reverse complement strand
CCAGATGAGGACGACAACAAAGATGACCGTACGCGTGAGTGGGTGACTGGCGCTCAACGTAGACTTAAGTTGAAAACGATATGAGTATCGAACAATCGAAATGATATTGTTGAAACATTCATGGCCAGGCAGACTATTAGGCAAGATCTTCCATTATTTTCTGGGGATCCCATTAGAGTGGCGCTTATTCCATACCGAATTCGAAAAATAGTACAAAGACTTGTAATTTCAATGGTATGAAAATCTAAATGGAGCTTAGAAAAGCGATATCAGGCCGTGCAAGAATGTGTTCCTCTATAATATTACCAGAAAATGTCGACACTATTATGGAAATTCTAAAAAGCCACGGTTTGGCGATCCATGCCACATAGCGAGCTTCTTCTTGACAAAATCAAACACTTTCCGGTTATTAAAGATGACAATGACCAAACTCTTTGCATTCTTATGACATAATCACAAATCTTGTTCACACTTTGCTCAAATTAGGAGATATAGACCCAAATAAGAAACCCTTAATTTTTGATGAGATTTTAGATAAACTGCCTGTGCCTCAACGTATTGCCTTCGTTAAATATTATCAAAAATCAAATTTGAAAACTGATCCCAAAATAATTATTTTTCAAGCGTGGTTAGGTGAAACCATTAAAGCTGCTTTAGGATTCGGACAAAATGTCAGCAAATCAAAAGACAGCACACTAACAGTTTCGGGTATCAGGGATGTTGCAGTCAAAGGTCTTGCGAAAGGTTTTTGTAATTTTTGCAAACTGAACGATCACTATGTTTCGACTTGTTTTAAATTTAAAGATTTGGATGTTGATAAACGCTGGGAGCACGTTACTAAAAATAACCTGTGTATCTCCTGCCTGGGTAGAAACCATTTACTTAAAGACTGTAAACGTAAAAAGCAAAGTAACACCCCCAACTGTAGTTACAGTCATAATAGCCTTCTGCATAAAGACAAATCTTCAAACATACAAACTGGTAGGCCTGAAAATAGTGACAAGACAGTAACAAAAAACGCAGAAAACAACTGTAACGTAAACGCCAATACAAACAAAGTTTTGTTGAAAATAGTACATGTCACTCTTATGGGACCAAAATATAGTATTCAAACATATGCTCTTCTAGACGAGGCATCAACTACATATATCCTTGGTTGACGAAAGCTTAGCAGACGAATTAGGTCTTGAGGGTCCAACAGCGCCATTGAAAATGCAATGGACTAACAATGAAATTTACGAACAAGATAATTAAAGGTAGTGGTGTGAATACTAAGATACACATGATGAGGAGAGTTAGAACTGTCTCCAATCTTAATTTACCGCTGCAAACACTAAGCATAGAAGCAATGACAGACAGATTTAAATTTTTAAAGGATTATTCTGATTGTTCTTACGATCAGGCACATCCAAGAATTTTAATAGGTCAATATAACTGGTCTCTTATCGTCTCACGCAAGTTAAGGTATGACTCCTCTGACGGCCCTGTCGCTAGCAACACATTGTTAGGCTGGGTCGTACATGGTTTAACAAAACATGAAAGACATTTGACAGAGACAAATCACACATTCAATGTTACCAACCACTATCCAGAAAATGACGATTTGGATGAACTATATAATCTAGTAAAATCCTACTGGTCAATCGAGAACGAACTCGCAACTCAAAAAGACCTTCCCATGTCTGTAGACGACAAAAGATGTATGAATATTGTTCATAAGACTTTAAAACGAGTTGGCGACAGATTTGAATGCGGACTTTTTTGGAAGAAAGAAAACATTCAGCTTCCTGAGAGCTATAAAAATGCTTTTTCCAGACTTGTATCATGTGAACGCAAGATTGACAAAAATGCTGACTATGGTCGAAAATATTCTGAAATGATGCAGTCGTATATTTCGAAAGGATATTTGAAAAAATTAAGTCCGACAGAAGCAAACATAAAAACACCACCTACCTACTATCTTCCACATTTCGGTGTACAAAATATTAACAAACCAGACAAATTACGAATAGTCTTCGATGCCGCTTCCAAAAGCCATAATTATTGCTTAAACGATTTCTTATTACCCGGACCTGATCTTTATAATCAATTATCTTCCGTGCTCATGAATTTTAGAGAAAATAAAATAGTCTTTGTAGGAGATATCAAAGAAATGTTTTTGCAAATTTAAGTACCTCAAACAGACAGACACGCTCAACGAATTTTATGGAGAGGAGATAGAAGACAGGGCCCTCCAGATGTATACGAAATTCAAGTCTTATTTTTTGGAGCCAAATGCAGTCCGAGTATTGCACAACAAGTTAGGAATCACAACGCAAATGAATTCAAAGAAAAGTATCCAAAAGCATGTCAGGACATTATAACAGAACACTATATGGATGACTACTTGGGCGGAGCAGATGACATTGACAGTGCCGTGCAACTTATAAAGGACGTATCATTTATACATCAAAGAGGTGGATTCCAAATGTATAACTGGATATCAAATTCAGCAGACGTTTTGAAGCGAATAGGTTCTGACAATCAAAATACAGCTCAAATATCTACTAAGACAAAAACACTAACGGAAGAACGGGTCCTAGGGTTGATGTGGAACTATGAAAGTGACACTTTTACATATAATCTTAAATTTACTAAGTCACATAATGAGATAATTAGTCTTTCACGACGGCCGACCAAGCGAGAGATTTTAAAGATTACAATGTCAATTTTTGATCCATTGGGTTTTCTGTCTCATATTCTCATAACTAATAAGATACTTTTACAATCCATATGGGACAGTGGTATTGGTTGGGACGACCCCATAATTGACAAACATTTTACGATTTGGAAAACCCTATGCGACCGATTTCTTAAAATAAAAAAATTTTCGATTCCCAGACTTATAACAAAATTGCCAATTAAAGAATGCAACATCCAGTTACATATATTTACTGATGCATCAAAATATGCATACGCCGCATGTGCGTACATTCGGTTTGAAAATAATAACGTTGTTGATTGCACATTAATAACGGCAAAATCACGAGTTGCTCCTCTTAAACCTATGTCAATCCCAAGATTGGAATTGCAGGGTGCCTTATTAGGAGCTAGAATGAGCAAGTCCTTATTAGAAACTTTAAATCTAAAAATCAATAAAATATATTTATGGACAGACTCTCAAATTATTTTATACTGGCTAAAGTCCAGCAGCAAAAGATTTAAAACCTTTGTATCTCAACGTTTAGGAGAAATTCAAGAAACAACCAATATAAGCAATTGGAGATATGTTCCGTCAAAAATTAATCCCGCTGATGAAGCAACAAGGGTCGCAAAGATAGATCTTGATCAAAACGATTTATGGATAAGGTCAGAATTCTTATATACTGACATGACAAAGTGGCCGACACATAAAGTAATTTTGGAAGATGAAGACACGAATGAATATGTAAATCTTGTAATATCAGAAACAAAACATAAACTTATTTTTACCTGACATTAAAAAGATTCTCCAGTTGGATAAGGTTCAAAGGACGACAGGTTGGATGTTATGATTTGTGAGAAATCTTAAAAGTAGCAAAGAACTGTGCGTATGGCGAACTAGCAGCTGAATTATTTGACGCTGAGCATTTAATAACAAAAGATACAATCGGACTCATTTTCAAACTGAAATGCAAAATCTGAGGGAGAATTAATTGGTAACTCAAGTCGTTTAAAAACTTCACCATTAATCCTTACAGAAGATGGCTTGATAAGACTAAAATGTAGATTAGACAATTTAAAAGATGACGAATATGACATGAACGCCAAAAATCCGATCGTGCTAAGAAATGACCATCCAATAACAATACTTCTGATATATTTTTATCATCAAAGCAATTGCCATTTATTTATGGAAACAGTAATTTCCAACCTAAGAATGAAATATTGGATATTTAAGTGTAGGAATACGACCAAGAAAATAATTCGTAACTGTCAATATTGTAAGAACAGACATGCTAAGCCACAGGCAGCTGTGATGGGACAGCTTCCTAAATGTAGAATTGAACCCACAGAAAGAGCTTTTTTAAAGGTTGGTATAGATTACTTCGGGCACATAGAGATAGTGATAAATAGAAGCCATGTAAAACGCTAGTTATTTTAGAGTTATTTTTACTTGTATGACGACTCGTGCAGTCCATCTAGAAATAGCATAGGACTTGTCATGCAATTCATTTATGCATGTATTCCGTCGTTTGGTTGCCGGCGTGGTTTTCCCATAGAAACTTTCTCGGACAATGGGACAAATTTTATACGAGCAAGTAAGGATCTCAAACAGATTATGGATGATTGGTAAAAGAGAGAAATGACTCTATTCTTAAAACAAAAAAATTGCACACATGGTCGTTTAATCCACCATTGTCGCCGCATAAGGAGGAGCTTGGGAGAGATTAAATTCAGTCAATAAAAAAAATATTTATGTTTCTTGCTGAAAGAAGAAGGTTCCCAAAACGCTTACCCTTAAGACATTATTTTGCGAAATTGAATTTATGATGAATAGCCGACCACTTTTGTTTGCTACATCTGATTACCAAAGAAGCAGAACCCACATAATGATTTGATAATTGGCCCAAACTATGAGGGAACTTTCCACTGCAATGTATCAGATGGAGATACAAAATTGTTATCAGGAACATGTGGAAGCTTCTCAGGGAGCTTTTATATTTGAAGTAATATATTTTATTAAATGGAGAAAAGAATATAGACAATATCTTTTGTATAATAGAAATGAAAAAATGGTCTAAAAATTTTTGATAATTTAAAGGAAGGTGATGATTTTACTGGTAATGGATGCAGATCTCCCAAAGAAGGCTACAAAAGGCATAATAGTAAAAACATATCCTGCCAAGGATGTGCTGTTCGGATTGTAGACGTTAAGATCAGAGTTAACATTTATAAAAAGACCTATGGTTAAAGTTAAAAAATTTAGGTAAATTAAGGAAACAATGATATGAAAACTTAAGTATTGCTAAATGGTGTCTTACTATGCAATGCCAGGGAGCAGGATGTTCAAAAAACTTTGTTATAAGTATCGGGGGAAATCGATTCATTTTCACCGTCTCCAGAATTGTGAGAATTACTTCATTTTTTTGTTAAGCTATTAGTATCGATATACGAAAAGAAGATTCTGTGTGAGAGTTCTGATGAAGAAAAATAAAAAAAGAAGAGAAATAGCTCTTGATATTTGATATGCGCAATAAAAACTAAGTTAAACTA